>NC_133663.1:59174689-59474689 GCF_037893015.1 Macrotis lagotis | reverse complement strand
AAATTTATGACCAAGAAAGAAATAGAGTACATTAGGGATTAGAAATGACAAAATGGATGATTTTGACTATTAAATCAAAAAGGTTTTGCACTAATAAAACCAATGCTGCCAAGATTAGAAAGGAAAATAGAAATAATTTTCACAGTTAGGAGTTCTGAAAAAGGACTTGTTTCTAAAATACATAAAGAATTGCATCAAAATTATAAGGTTACAAGTTATTCCCAAATTGATAAATGGTCAAAGGATGTGACCAGACAATTTTCAAATGAAGAAATGAAAGCTAAATATAATCATATGAAAAATGCTCCAAATCATTATCAATTAGATAAATGCAAATTAAAACAACTATGAGATACCACCTCATACCTGTCAGATTGACTAAGATGACAAAAAGGGAAAATGATTAATGTTGGAGAGGTTGTTGTAGGATTGGGACATTAATGCACTGTTGGTGGAGTTGTGATCTAATCCAGTCATTCTGGAGAACAATATTGAACTATGCCCAAAAAGCAATAAAAACTAATTGTATCCTTTGATGCAGCAATAACAATGCTAGACCTATATCCAGAAGAAATCATAAAAATGGGGAAAGTTCCAGTGTTCCAAATATTCATCGCAGCTCTTTTTGTAGTGGCAAAGAATTAGAAATTGAGGGAATGCCCATCAATTGGGAAATGGCTGAACAAGTTATGGTATATAAATTTTCTGGAATACTATTTTTCCATAAGAAAACATGAATGTCAAACTCCAGAGAAGCATGGAATGAATTGTAGGAACTGATGCTGAGTGAAGGGAGAAGAACCAAGAGAGAACATTGTACACACTAACAACAGCATTGTGAGTTAATCACCCTCAATGGATGTTGCTCCTTTTAGCAGATCAGAGAGCTAGGACAACCCTGGGAGACTGGCTATGGAAAATGCTATCCCCATCCAGAGGAAGAAAAACAAAGCAACAACAACAACATCAACAAAATCCTTACATAATCTGAATGAACACCATACTCACTTTTTAAAAATTTTTCTCATTATTTCTTTCCTATCTCATGGTTTTCTTTCTTTTCCCTTAAGGAAGGATGGAAGGAAATTATGTATCTTAAAAATTTGCATAGGTCTGTGGATGAATGCTGAAAAACTTTCATAACATGCAATTGGAAAAGTAAAATTAAAAATTGGAAAAAAGAAATATAAGTATTTTAAAATACATAGATAAGGAGATGCCTTTTTGCCTTTAGAGATGGCTTATGCAAATGCATGGAGATGGGAAATGTCATGCTAAGTTAAGTAACAGCTAATAGATGGGTTTGACTGGAACTAAGAAAATGAAAAGATTAAAGTAAAGGAAAATTTGAAAAGTAGATCAGAGGCAGATAGTGAGGGGACTTTAAGAAACTTGGGAAAAAAATCCATCTCCAGAAGGTTGGTGAGCAGGAAGTTAATGCACTATGGTAGAAATAGTATTCTTCATTAGCAGAGCTACTTTCTCCACAGAATTTAAAATCATGCCATTTTTGAAAAATTAAAGCAACTTTGATAATATGAGCTAAACGAAAAGAGCTCTCTATTCCATAAAAGATTAATCATGCCCTCTTTGAAATGAAGCAAATATTATCCACAATGTGAACCAAATGACTACTCTAGTTTCTTTGAATAGAGGAGCAATTGAGAATAAAATCTGGAACTTCATTCCCAGTATCTGCTTCCCATTAAAAAGACAATACAGATAACACATTTCTTTCAAATAATGACAGAAACAAATCAAACAAAAGGTTTTTTAGGGGAATCTCTTATTAATTGTATGACTTTGACTAAGTCCCTTCTAGACCTAAGAGTTAGTTTTCTTATCAATAAAATAAGGTGTTAGATTGAATGAATTTCTAATATCACATCCAGGTCTAAAAGCCATATTTACCTGACCCTATCTCCTCATAAAATAAATATTGGAGTTTAAATATTAAGTTACAAATCATTGCAATTTTTATAGGATTTGATATAATTTACAATTAAATTCAACTAGAGAGAGTTTACTTTTTTTTTAGGTTTTTGCAAGACAATGGGGTCAAGTGACTTGCCCAAGGCCATATAGCTAGGTAATTATTAAGTGTCTGAGGCTGGATTTGAACTCAGGTACTCCTGATTCCAGGGCCAGTGCTTTATCCACTGCACCACCTAGACGCCTCCTAGAGAATTTACCTGAAACACTTTTTAGAAATAATTTTTATGACTTGCTTGTAATGAGATTTAAATTTTATACAAATGATTTTTCTGATTTGTTCATTTATAGATGTATTTTTATATATAGAACTATACTGTAGATGGGTCTGATTTCCTTCCTACATGAAGATGACATTGTCATCATGGTATGATCTGTGAGATAATTTTCAAGGAGCAGTGACAGATGGATTGATTAATGCTGCACTATCAAACCCATAGAGGAATACTCCACCAGATGAAAGCATGGGATTATGAGCACAATCATTGGGCATAGGAAAAAACAAAGCTGTCTAATTTGGTTTCAAGCCCATGACCCTTGGCCTTGTTGGTACCATTTTCTGTCAACTGAGTTTTGTATCTAACCAAACTGGTCCTTCATTCTTGTATCATTGATCATTGATCATCTGCATATATATATATATATATATATATATATATATATTCATATAAGCATTCATTCATATTCATTCATTATATATATTCATTCATATAAGCATATAGTCCTTGTGAGACAAAGAATGAGCCTTTTTTCGAAGTACCTCTCTCATGTCCACAAAAGAGGCAGTCCAGATGGTAATGTATTGGAATAACAATTAAGAGGACTTGGCTATAGCTTTGGCTTTACCATGAACTGTCTAATCTTAGTTAAATTATTTCATGTCTCTGAGTCTATTTCCTCATTAATGGATACTATTGCATACTTGATATTTAAGGTCTCTTCCAATTTTTATCTATAATAATATTCTTAGATTTATAACTATGTTCGTAGTTCTTAGTACTAAGGAAAGATTTGAACTAGGGCCTTCTTGACTTCAACCTAGCACTCCAACCACAGGACAACCTAATTGTCTCATTAAGTAATGTTACTTCCTTTGACAGATCCAAGATGGTATTACAGTCCAAAGGCATATGTGGCTGCTCTCATTAACCATTATCCAGGAAAAATATTTTCATAGTTATGACATCTAAAAGAGTCTCTATGAGTACAAGCACATATACATGCACTTATGGTTGATGAGAGTCCCTCATATTTAGCATATCCTAGGACCAGCAATCTTCTCTCCATCCATTTTCATATGATGGTCTTTAGCCCCAGTCTCATCCTTTCCATCTCAAACTCTAGAAACACTAATTTCATCAAAAGCCACCATTTATAAAAAGAATGTAGGGATTCTATGAATCCCCAGAGCATAGCATTCTTTCCTAGCCATGCTACCAAAAATGTGCTGTCTTTTCCTAGCAGAATGAAAGTTCCCTATTAGCAGGGATTTGCTTGCTTTTTGTATTTATTTATATATTTAATATATTAATATTTTTATAGTCTTTGGCACTTAATAAATGCTTTAAGAATTCATTCACTTATTAACTCATATATCATTAGCCTGTTTTCCCAGTGCTACTGGTGAATTAAGGCTTCTACTATCATCTGTCTTTTTATTTTACTTTTTAAAATTGTTAAATATATGATTTCTATCCATTTGAATGTTCCCTAATACAGATCACAACATTTCTATACCTTTGGAGAGAGTTCTTGTGACTTCTAGTGATCCAGTGAATTTTAATGGAAAAAGTAAATTTACACTAGGATGTGAAATGATTGAAAATGATTTAAATTGGATGTCCATTTTCATGTGAACAGGAAATTCAACCAAAATAAATACATTGAATCTTTAAAATCATACCATGGACAATTTCTGACTCTTAGAGATAGACATTTGGCCCTGGACACATTCTGTCTTTCTCAGAGGCAAAGAGAACTTTTTAAATATATCACTCTTCCCTTGGTTGTTTTATCAAATCACTGCCATTTATTACTGATATAAACCATTTGCTCCAGCATATCCATGCTATTATTTGGCCAATGTAGGTTCCCACCTGCAGCAATGGAACTGACCAATCCCTTAAACTCTAATTGTCCTTCCAAAAGCAGGGAGGCATTCAGTGCTAGAAGAAGAGGATCTTCATGAAGGCCCAGGTCAATCAACTGACCTAGCTTGTCACATACAGGATGTAGCAAGCCATGCCACTCTACACATTATAGGAGAGGTGTTTTTCATTTCAATAATAAACATTCTGCAAGGGATGCCTGTTTCACAGATGTTGTCTATACAGCAGCTTAATTAGAGCATGCTGGCTGAGAGTGTTCATTCTTCATCTGATAGCCAGTCCTCACTCATTTCATTCTGCTACTAGCAATGGCAGTTGGAAGAGTGACTTGGGCTGTTGGTCAGGGGACCTGACTCTTGGACTGTAGCCAACACATATGATGAGAGAAGCCAAATTCCATCAGTTTCCTAAAAATACTGGCAAACAGAAAAAACAGATGATGGTAGGTACTATTGTCTTTTCTGTCTTTCTATTGACATGATTGTTTATTCATTCCCTGATAACCATTGTTCTATAAGAAAGGAAAGTCTCTGTTACAATTCTGGACTGGCTTCAATTTATCTGACCTTCTATAGTCTTATTACCTTGTCTCTGGAACAATTAGTCTTTTGTCATAAATGGATGTTATTTCAAAGAAAATTTACATACTGTGAAGGTTATATAGTCTTTATGACACAAAGTTCCTTTTAATACAAAGGACTTTTTATTAAATTCTTTGTTTGGAATGGGGGCGGTGCAGGAGGGGGGGATTGAGTCTGTACCTATGATTTCATCAACAACATTGGGAACCACTGAGAGCACTCTCTATTGATGTCTTCTGCATTGTCTTCTATTAAACAATTGCCTGGAGCAGTAAAAGATTTAAGTGATTTGCCCAGAACACTTAAGCAATATTTGTCATTGGTAGTTTACAGATAATTTCAGCTATCCTTATCTCTTCTACTCTCTAGCCTGACACTATAGGAATACATCTTCAAAGAGACAGGTGGCTCAATCGCTACATTCATCCAAGTTTTACCCTTTCTACCGAGGATGCCAACAAGGTTGCCAACCAGTGACAATTATGGGAAAAGCTTACTGATATGGACATCTGTTCCCTGCAAACCAGTCTTAGACAACCCTTTTGCTATGTAGAAGCTAATAGTCATTAATCCACTGAATGATCCACAGAAGGATATTCTGGATCCCTGTTCCATTCATACCCTGATTTCAAAGGGAATTTTTTTTTATCTCCCATTGTTCAATCAAATTTAAAGCACAGGTATTTCTCCTTGGTTCCAAGAAAGTGATTTTTTATTTAAAAAGGTCAGTAATTTAGCAACTACTTTCATTCACCTTTTCAAGATGCAAACATAAAGCAAATGGCATGTTTAATGAAATGACTGTGTGAGTTATTTTTAATATTTCATTTCTAAGATAGGGAAAGGCATAATCTTCATCTTTGAAGATGACACTGTGTTGACAATCAATTTGAAGCCAAGGTGACGATACTTCAGATCTTTCTTGGAAATCCTTAAGACCTATTTAAGTGTGTTTAAGGATATTTTGAGGCTTAGCAGGTTTCTTTAATGGCAATCCACATAATGGAAAACACTATAGCAGAAAGACAGGGCAAAACAATTTCCTAACTGAAGATAACTCAGAAGGAGTTTACGAAAGGTCTATCTCACTTGAGTAAAGGGGAGAGTAGCTCAGCACAGGCAATATCCAGGCAATCCAGGGGAAGGCTCATGGATCAGCAACTGATCTATGGTTCTGGTTTAGGAGGCCAGTGGCACAGCAGGCCAGTTGTGGAGCCTTCCGTTCCAGTGCATAAGGCAAAAACAGAAGGCCAGACTACCCTAGTTCAGTGGGCAAGGCGCAGTCCCAGAGGCAGTGGTGCAGAAAGCCAGTGACCAGGGCCCTTGTTTCCAAGTGCAAGAAACTTGGAACAATGCTCCAGGACAAGAGCTCAACTTTAAAAACAACTTTTAAAAAGTAACTTTAAAAAAAGAAAAAAAAAAAGCCCTGACCAAAGAAAGTTATTATGATAACTGGGAAGATCAAAACATAAACTCAAAAAGAAAAGACAGTGCAAAAATGCCTACATTATAAAGCCTCAAAGGAAAATATGAATTGGTCTCAAGTCCAAAAAGCTGAAAAATAATTTTTAAAAATCAAGTAAGATAGGTAGAAGAAAATGTGGGAAAAGAAATAGGAGTAATTCAAGAGAATTATGAAAACAGTCAACAGCTTAAAAATGAAAGTACAAAAATTAATTTAAAAAACCAATTCCTTAAAAAAGAGATTGAAATGGAGAAAAAAATTCACTAAAGAATACAACTCCTTTAAAAACAGAATTGGACAAATGGAAAAGGATGTATAAAAATTAAGAAATATAACTTAAGAAAATAATTCCTTAAAAGTTAGATTTGGGCAAGTGGAAGCTAATGACTCTATGAGATATCAAAAATCAGTCAGGCAAGGGGGCAGTTAGGTGGCACAGTGGATAAAGTACCGGCCCTGGAGTCAGGAGTACCTGGGTTCAAATCCGGTCTCAGACACTTAATAATTACCTAGTTGTGTGGCCTTGGGCAAGCCACTTGACCCCGTTTGTCTTGCAAAAACCCTAAAAAAAATCAGTCAGGCAAAATCAAAAGGATGAAAAAATGTAATATGTAAAATACCTTATTGGGAAAACACCCATTCAGCAAAATAGAGATAATTTAAGAATTATAGGACTACCTGAAGGTCAGGAACAAAAAAGAGCCTGATAGTATCCCTCAAGAAAAACTATTAAAGAAAACTGGTATTCTAGACCCAGAGGGTAAAATAGTCATTGAAAGAATCCACTAATTACACCCTGACAAAGACCAAAAAAAAAGAAAATTTCTAGGAATACTGCAGCCAGATTTCAGAACTATCAGGTCAAGGAGAAAGTACTGGAAGTGGATAGAAAGAAAAAAATTTCAATAGTAAAGAATCATAGTCAGGATTACTCATGACTTAAATTCTACATTAAAGGATCTGAGGATTTGGAATATGATATTCTAAAAGCAAAAGAATTTGGATTAAAAGCAAAAAACAAGCATCCAGCAAAACTGAGTATAATGTTTCAGGGGAAAAGATGAAATTAGGTACTTTCAAAATTTCCTGGTGAAAAGATCAGAGCTGAACAGAAAACTTGATCTTCAAATACAAGATTCAAGAGAAGTATAAAAAGATAAATAGGAAAGGGGAAAAGTATATGAAATTCAATAAGGTTAAACTGTTTGTATCCTTATAAGGGGAGATGATATTTTTAAAATCTTAAAAACTGTATCTCAGGGCAGTTAGAAAGAGTATACACTTAGACAGTGGGTGAAATTGATAAATTGATTTTGATTAAAAAATAAGGGAATTCAAAAAGAATTGTACTAGGAAAAGAAAGAAAGATGAGAGAGATTTGGGTATATTATACCACATGAAGAGGCATGAAAAACTTATTAGTAAATGGAAAGAAGGGAGTGGGTGAGCATGCTTAGATTCTTACTTCTTATCAGATTTGACTCAAAGTGTAAATATCAGTTAGGTAAACAAATCTAACTTACCCTATAGGGAAATGGGAGGGGGAAGGGGAAACAAAAGGGAGAAGGCATTAATAGAGGGAGGGTATGGGGGGGGTGGAGTGGAAAGAAGGAAAACACTGTTGAGAGGCAACATGTTGAAAAGAGGGGGAAAAAGTACAAATAGAGAAAGAAGATAGAAGGTAATACACAATTAGTAATCATAATTGTGAATATAAATAGGATGAACTCTCCCATAAAATGAAGGTGGAAAGTAGAATGGATTAAAAATCAGAATCTTACAATATGATTTTTTTTCAAGAAACATATTTGAAGCTGAGACATACACACACACACAGAGTAAAGGTAAAAGACTGAAACAAAATATACTATGCTGAATTTTAAAAAAAATAATAAAACAAACCAAAAAAGAAAAAACAAAGATAGCAATCTTGATCTTAAACAAAGTTTGAGATCTTTATTCAAGATCAAGGTAAAAGAAAAAAGAAAGGAAATTTCATCTTGTTAAAAGGTAGCATAGACAGTGAAGTAATATGGAAACTAAACATATATACATCAAGTGATATAGCATCCAAATCAGGAATAATTAGACAATAAAACTATACTATGGGGGACTTCATTATCCATCTCACAAAATTAGATAAATATAACCCCCAAATAAACAAGAGAGATATTAAGGGACTGAATGGAATTTTAGAAAAGTTAGCTATGATAGATATGATAGACCTCGGAAAAAAAGGAATGTATCTTTTTCTCAACAGTACATGACACTTAAACAAAAATTGACCATGTTTAAGGGTGTAAAACCACACAATCAAATGCAGAAAGATAGAAATATTAAATGCATTGCTTTCAGATTATAATATAATACAAATTATATGTAATAAAGGGTCATGGAAAGATAGATAAAAATTAACTGGAAACTAAAGAATCAATAATTTCATCAAAGAGAATGACAATAATGAGGCAACACACCAAATATATGGGATGTAGCCATAGTAGTACTTGAGGGGAAATTTTATAACTCTAAACATCACACGAATAAAATAGAAAAAGAACATATCAATGAATTGTACTTACAGTTTAAAAAGCTAGAAAACAAACAAATTAAAAATTCCAAATTAAATATCACATTAGAAATTCTGGAATTCACAGAAAAGATTGATAAAATTGAAAGTAAGAAAACTATTAATCTAATAAAGAAAACCAATACCTAATTTATGGAAAAAACAATGAAATGGATAAATGTTTGTCTAACTTCATTTTAAAAAATGAAGAAAACCAAATTATCTATATCAAAATTGAAAAGATTTAATTCACCACCAAAGAAGAGGAAATTAAATCAATAATTGGGAGATATTTTGTCCAACTGTATGATAATAAATCTGATGATTTAAGTGAAATGGCTAAAAATTTACAAAAATACAAACTGTCCAAATTAACAGAAGAGAAAATACAATATTTAAATGGTTCCACTTTAATGACATCAATGAATCTCCTTAGGAAAAAAAATCTCCTAGACCAGATATTTACAGGTCAATTCTACAAAACATTTAAAGAAGAATTTATCATAAAACTATATGTAAACTATTTGGAAATAGTGGTAAGAAAGGAGTGTTATCAATTCTTTTATAACACATATTGTGCTGATACCTAAACCAGGAAGATTCAAAGCAGAAAAAAGAAAATTATTTTCTTTCTCTAATAAATATTGATACAAAAATATTAAGTAAAATATTAACAGATTATAACGATTTCTCATCAGGATAATATACTATGAGCAGGTGGGAATTATACCAGGAACTCAGGTCAGGTTCAATATTAGAAAAATTATTAGCATAATTAACCATATCAATAAGAAACACAACAGAAATCATAGGATTTTCTTAATAGGTTCAGAAAAAATACAGCATTCATTTTTATTAAAACTCAAAGAGAATATAGGAATAAAAGGAGTTTTACTTAATACTTAGTATCTATCTACAACCATCAGCAAGCATTATCTGTAATGCTGCTAAGTTAGAAAAATTTCCCAATAAAATCAGTGGTGAAAAACAGATGCCCATTAACACCACTACTATTCAATATTGTACAGGAAATGTTAGCTTTAGCAATAAGAGACAAAAAAGAAATTGAAGGCATTAAAGCAATGAGGAACAAAACCATCACTTTTTCCAAACTACTTGAAATAATTAACAACTTTAGCAAAGTAGAATGATATAAAATATATCCATATAATTCCTCAGCATTTCTATATATTACCCACAAAACTCTGCAAGAGTAGTTAGAGAAATTCTATTTAAAATAACTTTAGACAATATAAACTATTGGGGAGTTTATTTGCCAAGACAAACTCAGGAAGTATAAATACAAATACAAAACACTTTTCACACAAATAATGTCAGAGATAAACAATTATAAAAATATCTATTTCTCATGAGTAGACCAAGTTAATATAATAAAAATGGCAATTTTTTTCAAGGCAATGGGATTAAGTGACTTGCCCAAGGTCACACAGCTTGGTAATTGTTAAGTGTCTGAGGCCAGATTTGAACTCAGATTCTCCTGACTCCAGAGTCGGTACTGTATCTACTGCACCACTTACCTTCCCCCCAAAATGACAATTCTACCTAAATCAATTGACTTATTTAGCACCATACAAATAATCTATTAAAAATTATTTTATAGAGCTAAAAACAATAAATGACAAAATTAATTTGGAGGATCAAAAGTTCAAAAATATCAAGGGAATAAAAAAGGAAAGTGGCCTTGTTATACAAGATCTAAAACTATATTATAATGCAGTAATCATCAAATTTATTTTATTACTGAGAAGTTTTTAGACAAAGAAATTAAAACTATCTATAGTCATATAAAAATATTCCAAATCATAATTGATTAGAGAAATTCGATTTAAAATTATTCTGAGGTACCACTTCACAAATTTGAGATCAGCTAAAATACCATAACAGTTAAATGATCAATCTTGGAGATGTGTAAAAATTGATAAACTAATGCAATGTGGAGTTCTGAAATGATCCAACTATTTTGGAGAGTAGATTGGAATGACCATGGGCTATTTCAAAGGATATTTCTTTTGATACAGAAATACCACTACTAGGTCTATATCCCAAAGAGATCATTAAAAAATGGGAGAAAGACCCACATGTTCAAAAAATATTTTTAATAGCATTTTTTTTTACAGTGGCAAAGAATTAGGGGCAGCTAGGTTGCGTAATGGATAGCGCACCGGCCCTGGAGTCAGGAGTACCTGAGTTCCAATCTGTCCTCAGACACTTAATAATTACTTAGCTGTGTGGCCTTGGGCAAACCACTTAACCCCATTGCCTTGCAAAAAAAACCCTAAAAAAAAATAAATATAAAAGTGGCAAAGAATTAGAAATTGAAGAAATATCCATCAATTGAAGAATGACTGAACAAATTATAGTATATGAAAATAATGGTGTGTTATAGTTCTAAAAGAAATCACGAGTGGGCAGACATTAGAAAAAGCATGGAAAGATTTGCATGAATTGATGCTGAATGGAGCAGAACCAGAAGAACAATGCATACATTATCAGCACCATTGTGAGATGGATCAACTATGATGAAATCTACTCTTCTCTGCAGTTCATTGATCAAAGACAATCCTGAGATACATCATACAAAAGTGACATCCACATTCAGAAAACAAAACAAAACTAAGGGGTCAGAATGCAAAGCAAAATATACTATATTCATTTTTTTTTCAAATTTCTTTTATGTGTTTTTTCTTTCTTTCTCATGGATCTTCCCCCCCACCAGAATTCTAATTCCTCTTTCACAGCATGACTAATATGAAAATATGCTAAACATATTCATGTACAACTGATACCAGATTATTAGCTGCCATGGGCAGGAATAGAGGAAGAAGGGTAATATGCAGAACTCAGAAACTTGTAAATGAATGAATGTATACTAAGATAAGGTCAAAACGGGTATATGACATTTAGACTTAAAGGATAATAATACCACCAGCAAATTAGGAGAGCAAGTAATAGTTTACCTCTCAGATCCATGGAGAAGGGAAGAATTTATGATCAAACAAGAGATAGAGAATATTACAAAATGCAAAATGAACAATGATGACTACATTAAATTAAAAAGGTTATGCAGAAACAAAACCAAGATTAGAATGCACCCATTCTATGCAAGATAAGAAGGAAAACGGAGAGTTGGGGAACAATGTTTACAGCCAATGATTCTGATACATGCTTAATTTCTAAATTATATGTATATATATATATATATATAATATATATATATATATATATATATATATATATAGAGAGAGAGAGAGAGAGAGAGAGAGAGAGAGAGAGAGAACTGAGTCAAATCTATAAGACTACAAGTCATGTCCCAATTGATAAGTAGTCAAAGGACATGAACAGATTGTTTTCAGATAAGAAATTTAAACTTCTTCTAATCAAATAAAAATCACTATTGATTACAGAAATACAAATTAAAATAACTTCAAGGTACTGTTTCACACCTGTCAGATCATCTAATATGTCAGAAAAGGAAAACTACATGTTGAAGAGAATGTGAGAAAATTGGGACACTAATGCATTGTTCAGGTTGTTGTGAACTATTCCAAGCATTCTAGAGAGCAAAACAGGAAATAAAATGAGCACAACTAGATTTATGTGTCAAAAAGATCATAAAAAAGTAAAAGGAGCCATATCTACAAATATGTTTACAGTAACCCTTTTTGTGGTGGCAAAAAATTGGAAATTAAGAGGATACTCAACAACTGAAGAATGACTGAACATGTTATGGAATATGCATGTAATGGAATATTATTGTGCTCTAAGAAATGATGAGTAGATGGGTTTCAGAAAGACCTGGATTTACATGATGCTAAGTGTAATTAGCAAAACCAGGAGAATATTGTACATAGGAACCGTAACATTATATGATCAATCATGATTAAACTTAGCTATTCTCATCAATACAATTCTAAAAAAAGACAATTCTAAAAAACTCATGTTGGAAAATGCTATTCAGATCTAGAGAAAGAACTATGGAGAGTGAATGTATATCAAAGCATACTATTTTCATTTTGTTGGGGATTTTTTTGGGGGGGTGAGTATGTGTATGTGTCTGCATGTGTGTTGTATATGATTTTTCTCTTTTGCTCTGTTTCTTCTTTCACAACATAAATACTGTGGAAATATGCTTCCATAATTGCACATTCATAACATATGAAATTCCTTGTCATCTTGGGGAGGGGAGGGGAGATAGTGAAAAAAATTTAAAACACAAAAGTTTTTTTAAGGTTTTTGCAAAACAAATGGGGTTAAGTGGCTTGCCCAAGGCCACACAGCTAGGTAATTATTAAGTGTCTGAGACCGGATTTGAACCCAGGTACTCCTGACTCCAAGACCGGTGCTTTATCCACCACGCCACCTAGCCACCCTAAAACACAAAATTTTATAAAAATGATCATTGAAAATTATCTTTACATGTAATTGAAAAAATACTATTTACTGAAGAAAAGGAAAAACAAAAGACTACTAGAAGACATAAAGGTAATAACTATAGTCTTGCAGCAATGAAGATGAAATGAAGGCAATGAAAGAAGAAAAATAATCAAAGTAAGTCATTAACAGTTATGCACTAGATTTCATCAAAAAATCGTTAAGTAAAAAATGAGCAAAAACAAACAACCAAACAAACCCATTTAAATAATTGGACCCTTGAAGGAAGATGCTATATACCTTCAGAGAAAGAGATAAGAAATGGAAATATTTTTAATATGGTCTTATATAAATATGTGTGTATGGATGTGTATATGTATGTGACCTTGGGCAAATTACTTAACCCTGATTGGCCAACACTCAGGGCAAACTCCAGTCATCTTGATCCATAGGTGATCACTGGACAGGACAAAGTGAGGCTGGTGACTTAGCACAGCACCCCCTCACTCAAATCTAATTCATGTGCTTGTCATGACATCACCTCCCTGATATTGTGGTCTTCTTCAAGAATGAAGGACAAATATTATTGTTTATTTGTATATATTTATGTTTAAATATAGCCATATCTAGGGCAAGGTGGGCAGGGAGGGAGACAAAAATTTGCAAAACATATAATAAAAGAAAACTTAGAAAGAAGCACATAAAAACTGTGGTACCTTTTGAAAACAATGTGTTGTATTTATTACATAGTTTCCCCCCCAAAAAAGTAAATAGTCTGAAATGAAAAATATAGTGTTATGCTGAATACTATCTTTACGTTCTAATGCATACATAGAAGTGTTCTTTATTTTTCTCATTTTGTACTTGTTTAAAATGAATAAAAAATTTTAAAAAGGAAAACATGTGCTATGGATTTGGTATCACTTTGTTCACCTCTATTCTGAGAAGTAGAAGATGCAAAGATTATTAGAACCATTTCACAGATGAGGAAACTAGAGTGTAGAGATGTAAAGTGACTTAACCAAAGTCAAATACATATAAGAAAGAAAGCCAGAATTCAATCCTTGGTCCTCTAATTAATTTATTAAATGATTATACACCCCAAAACTATGTTAAGCACTTACATTGCAAAGAAAAAAAATTCACAATTCCTGCCCTCATTAGATGTATATGCATAAATATGTGCAAGTATATATGTATTGTGTATATATTCTAATGGAAGAGAAAACATGACAAGTTTTGTGTATATAAACATATGTTTATAAATTATAAACATATAGGCATATCTATATACATATAATCACATACATTAAAAGGAACATAACTTGAAAGGGGAATACATTAGCAGTTGAAGGATGAGGAACTGGGAAAGTTCTCCTGCAGAAGAGAGATCTTGAGTGATGTCTTCAAGGAAGACTAGGGAAGGAAGGGAGGAAGGAAAGAAGGAAGGAAGGAAGGAAGGAAGGAAGGAAGGAAGGAAGGAAGGAGAGAGAAAAAGGAAGAAAAGAGGAAGAAAGGAAAAAGAGAAGGAGGAAAGGAAAGAAGAAAGGAAGGAAACAAGTATTTAAGTACCTACTATATGGCAGAAATATTTAGAAATATTTTTCAATAATGACTCTAAACAAATTCAAGAGTGAAAAAACTCACATAAAGACTATGTGGAAAACATTCTCCAGCCCAGGACAACTTGAAAGGGTCTACTGCACCTGGGTGAGAGAGCATGGGACAGGAGACAGAGAGAGAGAGAGAGAGAGAGAGAGAGAGAGAGAGAGAGAGAGAGAGAGAGAGAGAGAGAGAGAGAGAGAGAGCAGGGAGGGAGAGAGAAAGCAGAACTGACCAGCCTCAGGAAGCAAGGTGACTGGGTCAGTGGCAGCAGTGGCGATTTCCTGATATTTCAGTCAGTCGAGAGACTGCTAAGGACAACTTGAAAGTTCAGTAGAAATAGACTTCTCAGGCCACGGATGCTAAGGAGATCGTAAGGATATATATAGGGGTCTCTTTGCTATCATTGAGTCAGGACTCTGTTGCTTTGCCCATACTTGGCCCCAAGTCACAGTCCAGACAGAGGAGGAGCAGTAGCACAACAGGTCTTGCTGCCACAGGTGAGCAGGGTACATGCAAAGTTCCAGGGCAGAAAGGAGTGATTGAGGTCACCCACTGACCTTCAGAACAAAGGTCAAGAGAATAGTCAAAACTTCACCTTTCATCATACTACTTTAGAAGAGCTGAAAACTTACAGGTTCCTAGAGATATCTCTGAAAACACCTACACAAAAGCCCTGAAACTTGAGACTGTGCATCCTCTACCCTGGAAGCAGAGCCCTACCTTAACAAAGAGTTAAAACCAAGTCATAAGTTGGGGAAATGAGCAAACAACAGAGGAAAATAATCTGATCATAGACAGCTACTATGATGATAAGGATGGCCAAAATACACACTCAGAAGAAGATAACAAAGTCAACACTCCTACAGTCAAAGCTTCTAAGAAAAATAAGAATGTCTTAGATCATAGAAGAGCTCATAAAGGATTTGAAAATTAAATGAGGGAGGTAGAGGAAAAACTGAGAAGAGAATTAAGAGTAATATGGGAAAACCATGAAAAACAAGTCAGCAGCTTGGTGAAGGTGACACAAAAAATATTGAAGACAATAAAATCTTAAAAACCAAATTGGGCCAAATGGGAAAATAAGGTTCAAAAAGTCAATGAGAGAAGAATGCCTTCAAAAAGCAGAATTGGCTAATGGAAAAGGAGATGCAAAGGCTTACAGAGAAAAATAATTTCTTAAAATTTAGAATGGAAAGGAAGTTGATGACTGTGGAGAAATCAAGAAACAATAAAACAAAAACAAAAGAATGAAAAACTGGAAGAAAATGTAAAATATTTCATTGGAAAAACAACTGACCTGAAAAATCGATGCAGAAGAGACAATTTAAAAGCTATTAGACTACCTGAAAACCATGATCAAAAACAAAATTTAGACTTCACCTTTCAAAAAATTATCACAGAAAACTACCCTGAAATTTTAGAACTAGAGAGTAAGATAAAATTAAAAGAATCTAATTACCATCTCCTGAAAAAGATCCTAAAATAAAAGCTATGAGGAATATTATGACCAACTAACAGAGCTCCCAGGTCTAAGAGAATACATTGCAAGCAGTCAGAAAGAAACAATTCTAATATGGAGCCACAATCAGGGCATAAGATTTAGCAAATTCTACATTAAGGGATTATATGGTTTGGAATATGATATTCTAGAAGGCAAAAGAAATTGGATTATAATCAGAAAAACTGAACATATTCTTTCAAGGGGAAAAGATGACCATTCAATGAAATGGAGGACTTTCAAACTTTCCTGATGAAACAATAGAGCTGAACAGAAAATCTGATCTTCAAATATAAGACTTAAAAGAGAAATAAAATGGAAAAGAGGAAAGACAAATCATAAGGGATTTAATGATAATGAACTTCTTATAATCCTCCATAGGAAGATGATACTGATAACCCATATGAACTTTCTCATATATTATGGCAGGTAGAAGAAGTATATATAGACAAGGCACAGGTCAGAATTGAATATGAATATTAAGTTAAGGGAGAAATGTGGAAAAGGAAAAGGGGGAGATAGAGTGGAATAAGCTATTTTACATAAAAGTGACAAGAAAAATCTTTTGCAGTGGAGCAATATGTGTTGGGGGGGAATAGAGGAAGTGGGTGAGTCTTACTGTCATTGGCTCAATAGGGTATAGAAATCTATCTTATTCTAGAGGAAAGTAGAAGGGGAAAGGGATGGGAGAAACAAGGGAAGGTGATAGAAGGGAGAGAAGATTTTGGGAAGAGATAGACAGACGTAAAACACTTTTGAGGAAGAACAGGTGAAAGGAGAGAAAGAATAAAATAAATGGGGGTGGGAGAATAGGATGAAGGCAAATACAGTTTCCAATAGTAATTATAAGGAAATGATATCTCTCTGATAAAGAGTTTATTTTTCAAACATAGAAAAAACTGAGTCAAATTTATAAAAAAAAATTATTCCCCAATTGATAATTGATCAAAACATATGAACAGTTTTCAGATGATGTTATCAATGTTACCAATGGACATATTTTTAAAATATCCTAACTCACTAATGTTTGGAGAAATGCAAATCAGAACAATTCTATGGTACTACCTTATACCTATTGGATTGGTTAATAGGACAGAGAGAAAACAACAAATGTTGAAGAGGATATAGGAACAAATGAAAAATTAATGCATTATTAGAGGAGTTGTGAAATGATTTAACCATTCTACAATGCAATTTGACACTATTCCCAAAGGTCTATAAACTACACAACACCCTTTGACTTAGCAATGCCACTACTAGGTCTATAATCCAGAAGAGATGAAAAACAAGAAGAAAAAGAAGTTCTGTGAATAAGGATATTTACAGAAGATCTTTTCTGGTGGTAAGGAATAGGAAATTGAAGGGAAACCAATAAATTGGGGAATAACTAAATAAAGTGGTATGTAATTATGATGCAATGCTATTTGATTATAAGAAATGATGAGTACGATGTTTTCAGTAAAACTTGAAAAGATTTACATGAGCATATGCATTGGGAAATGTGCTATTTACAAAGTAACAGCAGTACTGTAGGATGATTGGTCGTGATTAGCTATGCTCAGCAAGTGACAAAAGACAAATTTGAAGTCATCATAAAAATAGTAACAATAATAATAACAATAATAAAGAATGCTATCCATACCCAAAGATAGAACTGATGTACCTGAAGACAGATTGAAGCAAACTCTTTTTTAAACTTTATTTTTCTTCAGTATTTTTTTGAGGGAGGAGATCAATGTTTATTTTCACAACATATCAATTTTAAAAATGAGGAAGAAAGGGGGAATTTGGAGCTCAAAATTTTTAAAATGAATGTTAAAACTTGTTTTTATGTGTAACTAGGGAAAATAAAAATAAAATGAGTTTTTTAAAAATGAGATAATAGAAGCCATTCAAAGAATGCTTTGTCTTTTGAAAATTACTCCTGGATAGTTAATGTGGGAAAACCACTTATTTGGGGGAGGGGGAGAGATCTAGATCTATAATTTTAATCATTTTAGGGATCTCTCACTACACTATGGTAAAACCTTCTGATGATATATTAAACAATACGTCATGTTTAACTTTTCTTGGAAAGTTTTCTGGAACAGAGATACTGTGATTTTCCAATGCCCCCATAGCTAACATCTATCAGACAGAGAAATAACTCTCAATTTTTGCACCTAGGACAAGTATAGCTATGTAGGCTCACCTCAGGTTCAGTGCCAGTCAAGGGGAAAGTCTCCCCATAGTTGTATTGTCAATGATCTTTAAATACCTACTCTGGATCAGAGCCCTGATTAGCCTACCCTAGTTGCAGGTCTCCTGGATCCAGCTGGCTATGGAGGAGAGAGTGAGACTTGTGACTTAGCATAGCATCCTCCTCACTCAAATTCAATTAACGTGCTTGTCATAGCACCAACTCCCTGATGCTGTGGTTTTCTTTGAAAATGAAGGGCAAACATTATTATTATGAGAAGCAAGTTTTAAATCTTTGTGGTCCTGCCTCTAAGGATGGCTCTCTTTCTGCTAAGCTACTTTATCTCTCAGCATATTTAAGCACTTAATTCCAATCATCACTACCACCCCCTCATTGTATTTCTACTTTTTTAAGAACATTGTCAGCTTTGTCCTATTTGGTCACCCTATTACCTTTTCTTCCATTTTCTAATTCTATACTCCATTTGACTAAAAACGACAAATACCTTTCCAAGACTCAGATTAAAACCCACATTCTATTCATCATCATCATCATCATCATCACATCATCATTATCATTTTGATCATCATCATCTTCTAGCAGTTTGCACTTTGGGAAAAATCCAAACTTTTCAACATAATTTTCAAGACTTTCCCAAATCTGTCTCTAATCTACCCTTTAAAATTACCTTATATTACTTAGCCTCATGAAAATGGAATTGGCATTCCATCCCCCATCTCCATTCATATATTTTGTGTTTATTTGTGTACATGTGTTTCCAACCACATGGCATAGGGAGATTTCATTTTTATCCTTTTATTCCTTTGTATTTATATATTATCTCCTGGAATTATGAGGGAAATTTTTTCTTTCTTTTCAATCTCAGTGCTTAGCATAGATTCTGGGCAACAAAAGAACCTAGACCAGTGACTAGTACTTAATAGACATTTAATTAATGACTATTAAGAATTTGATTCCTTTATGTCCTCCTATAAGACTAGAATATACTACATTCTCTAACTTTCTGAATATTCCTTCAAGATTGGTTCAGATGCTACTTTTTTCTTAATCACTTAATGAGCATTTTGTCACCCCTTATTTCCTCTTTTTACTTATATTTTTATTTCTACTACATTATACAGAAAATCATTGATATATATGCATAATAAATGACTTTCTTTTTTAGTTCTCCCTCTTAAACCTGATTTTTATATAGGCTTTTTAATGGTTTATGAAGCACTTTACATATACCATCCCCTTTAATCCTCTGAGGTTGATATTATTATTATATTTTTACAATACATTGTATATAATGCATTATATTATTATTATTATTATGCTTCATCACACAGACATTTTTTACAGATAAGGAAATTTAGAACCAACAAAGTTAATTGTCTTTCCCAAGGTCATGCAGGTATTAGAAGCAGGATTTGAACTTATGTCTCTTAAGGATACCAAGCTTGGTGATATTTCTTCTAAATCATAATAACTCTTAGGGACTATAAAAATGAGCAAATTTCAGAACACAATAACAATATAATGTTTTTGCTCTCCAGTTTTTATTACTGCCTTGATGGTAACATTATTTTGCAAGGAATAAACATCTAAAACTTTAAATAATTAGAAATCAGATTTTCTGTTAAGCTGGCAAAATGAGAATTCATTTAAAAAGTCTAGCTCTTCTACATAAACCCCAGAAATTGTCTGAAAAGTATCCCAGAAAAAGCAGTGATTAAAAAAAATTAAAAGAAAAAAACTGAGTTTTTTCATCAAGTACAAAACTAAACAAAAATACTGAGTTGGGGATCCAGGAGGAAAAGAATATCATGGCAGGAAATGGTCTCGAATATATTAATATTCTATTTTTAGCATTGAGAAGTGGTTCAGCAATTCTGAAATGCAGTTTGGAACTATGCCCCAACATCAGTGAATTCTGCCTATTCTTTGGTCTATGGTACCACTACTGAATCTATACTACAAAGAGTTCAAAGAAGAAAATGATCCATATATAAGATAATCTATAACATGTCTTTTAGATGAGCAAAATATGATATCTTAGTTTAATAAAGCATCATTGCCCATATAAAAAATAATGGAGTTTCAAAGAAACCTGGGAAAATTTGTATGAAGTCATGCAAAGTGAAGTGAGCATAGCCATAAAAAGAAGTGGCAACTCTATATAGGAATGTAAAGGGCATTTGCCCAAGTACAAAATCCTATCAAAGAACTAAAGATTGAAAATATGGGTAGAAAGAAAAAAAATTAAAACAATGAATAGTATTGAGTTAGAGGAGCCAGAGAGGCAAACCCAAAAGGACAGAGTAACCACATCACTCCAAGTAGAATCTCAGAGAGAAAAAAATAAAATGGTGGTTTGACCACAAAAAAGAAACAATTGAAATAGTCTATTGTCCATATATACTATGCCCAATATAAAAACTTTCACGGTAGTCAAGTGATAAATGAGATAGAGCATAGAATTCAATCAGAGGCCCACAGAATGCAGAAAGGGATGAAAACATGGATTAAAATACTCCCTCTATTCATCAGTTCTCTTCTTAGGTTTATTCCATTCCCTATTAAATGAAGAAATTGGACTAAATAATCTCTAATATTCCTTCCAGCTCTGAAGGCTGTAACTCTATAATCCAGACTGAGAGATGCTCACACTCCTGAGGGTTGACAGAAGTGGGACCAGTAATGAAGCTTATTGATTACTTTTTTAATGTTGGTGTTTTTTAGAAGAATTCTAGCCTAGAATTTAAAGTATTGACAGCAGAGTGAGTTCAAGGGTCTGCTTCTGTATCAGAAACTGCGTAACTCTGGACATATCACAATTTCTTGTGCCTTATTATTTACTATGCACAACATCAGTAACAAGAGGGTGCTGATGTTGACTGATAAAGAAAGGGAATTTCTCACCCAGAGCTCCTTATGAAGTCACAGGTTTGGTTTAAACATTAAGTCACGTAAGCCTAATTAAATTGTGGAGATATAGATAAGGATATCACTGGGCATCTCCAAGGTCTGAAATTACACAAAAATGATGGTAGGGTATCCATACTGATTTCAGTTACTATGTAAATCATCTAGAAGCAAACTCCTACCCCATAACATCAGCAGGTTCCTTCTTTTCTGGAATTTGTTTCAGTAAAGTCAAAGGTAACTTTTAAGTAGCCAAAACAGGGATTCCTTCTTTTTCACCTCTAGGAGTGTGTTTCTATTTCATCTGGTCTTAAATGGTCCTAAATCATTTGCACACATGGACAGATCCTATCTGCCTCTTTATATTAAGACACATATCTCTGCCTCTGGGCAGATAGTTGCATCTGAATCTACATATCTCTAGGGAGCAATAATTGTTCATAGTCATCATGGTCATGGAACTGGAAGAAACCTCATAGACTATCCAATACAATAAACATATCATAGATGAGGAACCCTGAGTTTCCCCAGATCATCCAAATTATATACAAGTCAAAGTTAGATTTGGACTTGGATCTCATGATTCCAGAACCTGTGATTTTTCCACTGTACCACGTTAACATGTTTCTAACAAAGTATTAGGATGTTCATTCAGGGATATTCTAAATCAAAGAAGTAGAAACATAATCTCAAAGAAGAATAAAAAGGATGTTCAAAATCTTTACAAGTTACTTTGATTTTCCTCAAACAAATTCCAGAAAAGAAGAAAATGACTGAAGTTAGTTGTGTGGAGTATTGGTGCTAAATGAATTTACTTCATGGCTGAAGCTAATATAGATACCTCCACCACCACCATCAAGGTTTTTCTTTCAGCCCTTGGAGGTGCCTAGTGCTTCTCTTCCCTGTACCTCCCCTCCCAGAACTGCTCAGTTACCTTTGGTGTGACTCACATACTTTGGCCCATTTTGTTTGCTTTTCATGTCACACCTTGTCCATTTTAAATTTTACAAGGTTAATGCAAAGATAATCCATACAGAATGAGTATATATATATATTTACACACACATATATATATATATATATAAAATATATGTATATATGCATTTGTGTGAACACATATATCTATATAAATGCATGTATAAATATCTAGGTCTAGACATAGATATGCATATTTTTACTATAGATGTGGAGATCTGGGCACAGGAAAGCTAAGGAACTACTAGAAGTTCTTACCTATTATGGCAGAATTGTAACTTGAACCCAGGGTCTCTGATTTCAAATCCAATATATTTTCCATTACACTAAAAAGACTGTCCTATCTGCTGTACTGTAATCATTACCTTTAAGCATAGACCCAAAGATATACCTTAGAAGAAATTTGACTAACTAAAAAAGAAATGAGAGCAGGGCCAGAAAAAAATCTGTTAATAAAATATTGAACCTGTGACCCACAATCCTACAGTAACATTTTTGAGCCCATTAATGCTCTCAGTCATTATTTTACCTTTCTAATATTTATTGCACAAGGAATTAGTAGCAGATGAGTTCTTCTCCAAGTCTCTAATAACAGCTGCCCATACTGCCCCCATTAGAACCATATGTAGCATGACAAAGTACAGGGAGAAAACATATATACATGGTAACCACTGGAGATAATGCATGGAGTCTGAGATCCTTCACCATTTATCTTTCCTGGGGAAGAGAGATGGGATAATTAACTTGTGGCAGAACCATTCATGAGTTATTCTCCTTCTCTATACTTGAGAAGATAAATGTCAGGGCTGAGATCAGCCAAGGCATATTTTATATAGCAATAGGGCTCCAGGCTTCCAAGTGAAAACTCTCTCACAATATCCTCTGGGGTCACACATAATGTGATCTCTCACCTTCCTGAAAGGGAGATTCTCTGTCCTTGAAATGTACCACAGTGAAAGGCAGACTTGGAAGAAAAGAGGATCTGTAATAATCTTCCAGGGAAATCAAAGATATTTTAAATCTTCCTTTGAATGAGGACACTTAAAAACCTCTCTATTTAAAGAAAAAAATAGAGAATTCATGTTTCCTCCCTATATAAGGACTATCAGCATTCTCCTATTAATAACTGTGGGTGGTCCCAAGGCTTTATCCTGGGAATTTTTTCTTTTCTCTCTATATAATCTCCCTGAAAAATCTCATTGATTCCCACGAGTTCAATTATCACCCCCATGTAGATAATTTCCAAATCTGTATATCCAGTCTTCTTTCTATTTAATGATTCAGTTCCCTCATCATCTTGGAATTTAAAGACCTCCATAGTCTAGTTTCAAAATATTTCTCTAGAATTATTTCATATTACTCCAACTCATGTACTTTAGTGTTTAACCAAACTAGCCAATGTTCCTTTATTATACATTCTATTTTCCATCCCATTCTATTTTCCATCCCAGAGTCTTTACCTAAGTTCTCCATCATATCTGTAAGGCATCCCCTCCTTCCTTCACCTCTTATCATCTTTAGCCAGCTTTTTTGGTTGTTTTGTTTTGGTCTGGTTTTTCGCAAGGCAATGCAGTTAAGTGACTTGTCCAAGGGCACACAGCTAGGCAATTGTTAAGTGTCTGAGGCCAGTTTTGAACTCAGGTCCTCCTAATTCCAGGACCAGTGTTCTATCCACTGTGCCACCTAGCTGCCTCCATATCTTTAGCCATCTTAAAGGCATAGTTCATAGATCACTTGCTACAGAAAACCTTTCTTGATTCTCTTTAACATTAGTGCTCCCTCCTTCCTCAAATTATCAAGTATGAAATAGTTTGCATATTTTATGCTGCTGTCACCCCCATATAGTTACTTAAGAAGAGTGATTACTCTTTGTTTCACCTCTATATCTTTAGTACATAGCACAGTGTATACATATAACAGGCACTTAATAAATATGAAAGATGTAATTAAAACACAGAAAACAAGGGGTGAAATACATGTTAAGAAATAAAATGCTAGATTCCTTAGGTCATCAATTATTTGTTTATCATTAATTTTTCTATTACCAGGTCATAGTTTTTTTGGTTGTTTCATAAAAATTTCCCACTTCTATCCCCCCCTACCATCATCATTCTAGTTCTAATCAGTGAATACTAATTAGGGTACTCAGGGGAGCATTATAAGTTTTCACTCATCCTCTCCTGAGCAACTGAGAATCAGCAATAGTCCACCATAATTTTTCAGGGTCCTGGAATAATTGAAGAGTTCCAAGATCTGTTTCCAAACTAAACAAAATCGATAGCATAGCAAATATCCATCAACCTTCCTTGACTACTTCAACCCATGATGACCTCTACTTCCTTTGAATTCCTTCAGTAGTTCCTGTATATATCATACAATTCAGTTTGAAATTTATGAAATGTTTTTGTCTTCTTTTTTAAATAGCTCAAGGACTGTTTATTTAGCCCTTGTAGATATTCCCTTTATCTCAAAAGATGACAACCCCTCTAGGACCTTGGAAAGAAACCTTGGAAAACTTCTCTAGATGAGCAATTCATCACACTGAAGTCAACAGCACTCTCTTATTTAGCCAGAACTCTTCAGTGGCTGACATATAGTCCAACACTGGAGTCATACTGGAAGATTTTCCCCCTTATTGTAGGGTTCCCACAAAAGGTAGGCTTTACTTGTGCAGCCTTTGAGCATCTTTATTGATTTCTATGTCATGATGAGCCATTAGATTGGAATCAAAGCTCTTTGAGAATAGGGGTTGTTTCATTTTGTATCAATTATAGCAATTCTATCCCATTGAAAAAGATGATATCTTGTCTACATACACTGACACAAACCCTTTCCTTTTCACTATAAATCAGAGTGGAAGCCATACTTTCTCTCCAGTTTACTTAGCAGCTGACACCGTGATAGCTTATTAAGAACCAAGTGCTTTTTTGATTAATAGATTGGTTGTTTCATTAAAAAGAAGACATAGAAGGCGGTCCACATGAATCATCTGTTGTTTTGTATTATTACATGCTAAAGTACAATGAAAAGATGTGTGGTAAGCAAGGAGGATGGGGAAAATTACCAACAATGAGTCATGAATGAGAAAGGACATCTTTGACTGAAAATGGAAGTGTACTAATCATGTCAGAAAATCAAGGGTTAGAAAATTGGCATCCTGGAAATTATACTGATATACAAAATACCTCAAGAGATAGACTATTTTCTTTATGGACAGTCACAGTCAAGAATTTCACCTGTGTGAATGGATTTTTATCTGAGTCATTGAAGAGAAGACCTTTATCAATAAGATCACAGATCCACTTAGGTATCAGAAACAAGCATCGCAACATAATGTTATATGCTATTTTTGTTTGTCCTTTATTTTCTTTTTTTTTAGTTTTTTTTTGAAAGTCAATGGGGTTAAGTGACTTGCCCAAGGCCATACAGCTAGGTAATTATTAAGTGTCTGAGGCCAGATTTGAACCCAGCTACTCCTGACTCCAGGGCCGGTGCTCTATCCACTGCACTACCTAGCCACCCCTTTTTCCTTTATTTTCAAAGAATACTAAAGACATTATTGGGTAATGAATGTGAATTTGATTTAAGTGAGAGAGAGTTCCCCAAAGTTATCAGCCTTATTCTTTCTTCCAGAGTCACTGAAGTTCAGTAACAAGACAAAAGTCAAGATGACTTGGGAATGGCCCAAGAAACAATGAATAATCCTGGTGTCCTCAATGTCTGACCAGTCTCTAAATGTTTCATAGCACCTGCTTCAACTGCATTCATGGAAATTGGAACAAATTTATCTCATCTGCTCATTCTCCTGGGGAAGTCCTCAAAGCTTGAGGTAGATATCCAACTAATGAACTCATGGATTTGAGACCTGTAGGTTCCCCCCAAGCTAGTTTATCCCATTTGTTGAGATGTGTGACCATTGTAGATGCTATAGCTTCTTAGAGCCACAGATGAGAGTCGGAGGATGGGCAACACCAAAGATGGATAATTATTCCTGAAAATGGTTCAGCAAGTCCTCTTACCAGGGATATGTTAGTACTGAATACCCTATACAATCCACATGTCATTCTATGGGTATGTCAACTAGATTAGAAATTCTTTGAGTCCTGGAGAGTGGGGTAAAAGAGAGAAAGATGAAATCTTCTAGATAGACAGACAGACATAGATGGATAAGGAGAGAAATAGGCAGATAGATGGTTAGATATACTTTATTGAGGAAAAAAAGTAAAAATTGAATTCTACTATATGTGGTCTGGTTTACAACCACACAGACCTTCCTTTATGGTACCCAGGATAGATATAATGCTTGTGTTAAAGGCTCTCTTTCAACACAAAAGACCTAGTTATATTTTGAATGATTTCTCATTCTCTGGAATGGAATATAAGGCTATTGAAGGCAGGGATGCTTTTGATTTCTTACCTTTGAATCACCAGTACTTAGCATATAGCATAATGCCTATTGACTATGACTATCTTCTTCCTATACTTCAATAAGGTCAAACAGAAAGTGGGGGGGAATCATAAGCAAAATTATAAATAGTACAACTTTTTTGGTAGAAAATAAATAGGAATAAATTTTGTTAATTTTGTTTTGTCTTTTTGTATCACTCATGCTTAGAATAGCATCTTACTTTATAAATTCAGTATTGGGTTTGCTGGATTAGGTTGAGTTAATTGCACTGCATTGGATTGAATTGGATTGGATTGGTTTGAGGGCCATCAACAAATACATAGCTGCAAGAGAGAATAGGAAGAGAAATCAATGAATGGGCTCATATATTAAGACTTCAAAGATCTCTGGACCTATTGCTTTCAATAATTCCACCACTGATCCAGATCCCAAGCCCTACAAATTCTAGGAGAAGACATTTAGGGATGGCTGTGACCCAAAAAATATCATCACCTGGCGGCCAACCTTCTAATGATGAGCTTGTTGGCATTCAGCAAGGCTGGTCCTCGGATAACAGACACCTAGCTTGTTGCCAGGCCTGTAGTGGAGGCTTTTCCAGAGCAATCAAACTTGCCAGACTTTCAGCTCTGTTGGCATCACCTCCAAGATTCCAGGGTCACCTCTGTACTACAATGAAGTATCCAAGTAAACTACAGCACAGAAGATAGCTTCAAAGGGACAATGGAAAAAAGAACAGCATCAATAAGGAAAACGAGCTCCCGGTAGCCTTCTTCTTTTGTCCAAGGCAAATGCTTTCAAACAAAGGTTATTAAGAAAAAGTTCAGAGTGTACATTTAAATGACATGCTGTTGAAACTTGTTGCTATGTAATTATAATGACCAAATTTGGCTGAGGATAAGACTTGAGAAACTCCTTGTATAATCTAAAGAGATAGAGGACTATGTGTTTGAAATGAAACAAATAATCTCAACCAAAGATGATATGTTGGTTGATATTGTTTACCTACTTTTCTCTTCTTTTTTTTTATTCTTTATTATTCTGGGTAGAGGAAATGGGAGAGATATAACTGAAAACAAAGATGATATAAAATAAAGTTATCAACTTTTTAAGATAAAAAATAGAAAAAAGAGAGATTTCTAATAGGACATAAAACTCACTACTTGGGTGGTCTTGGGTGAGACAACTGGACTTTTGAGCCCTTGAGAGTTTTATGTATTTTTCCAAGGAGTATAAGCACTCCAATGATTATGATGATTCTCATTTTATAAATCAAGAACTCGAAACCCCACAATGATATACGACTTGTCCAGGATCACACAAGTAGTGTCTAAATCAAGATTTGAATCTAGGTCTTCCTAATTCCCAATTCAGTTTTTATTCAATAGACCAGTGGTTCTCAAAGTATAGTCTGTGAACCCCAAGAGATACCTAAGACCATTTCAAGTGATCTTTGAGGTCAAAATTGTTTTCATAATATTACTAAAATGTTTTCACTTTCTAAAATGTTTCCCTTTTTTTTTTAACCAACTACACATTGCTGGGAGGCCAGATTGTCTTCATATACTTAAACCAAAACAACAGATGACAAGTTGAATGTAGACAGAGATACGAGAATCCAGCTGTCTTTTTATTAAGCCAGACAAAGAAATTTACAAGAATGTGTAAAACAATGCCATTCTCATTAAATTTGCTCTGAAGATTATAAAAATGTTATATTTATGTTAGCAGGCAATGGGCTTATTTTTTTTTGTTTTAATGAATTAATATATAATTTTAGTTTATGTTTTAATTTCTAATATGGTTTATATTGATATAGATTAGCCATCTAAACAAAACTTCTTTGAGGTCCTCTCCAATTTTTAATAGCAGAAAATCATATTTGAATGAAATGCTATTTAATGAAACCTCTATGGGCAGCTTGGTGGCATAGCAGTTAGAGCCCTCAATCTGGAATCTAGAATAAGGACAACCTTAGTTCAAATCCAGTTTCAGACACTTGCTAGTTGTGTGACCCTTAGAAAGTCTCTTCAGTCTCTCAGTCTCTAAGTCTCAGCCTTAAAATGGGTATAATAGTAATAATGCTTACTTTTCAGGGTTTTGTGAGGATAAAATGTAATGATATTTATGAAACATGCCTAGATTGTGGCTGTGTAACCTTGTATGCCTCAGTTTTTTCCTCTGTAAAATGAGCTCCAGCATCCTTGCCAAGAAAAGCCCAAATGAGAGTAGAGTTGACAACAAATGGAGATGCAAGCTACTTTTATTATTCTGAGTCTTCATTTCACTCAGTTGTAAATTAGTGAATGAACTAAATGATACAAATGGCCCTTTCAAGCTCTAAATCTGGACTGGAAACTCAGTCATTTTTTTTATCAACTCTGATTAACAGAAAACTAGTCATTCTACTCTCATTCTTCATTGAACCATTTTAATAAATCTTGATTAATCAGAAATTCATCAAATCCTAGTCATGTCTCATTCCATCATATGCACACAGATTGGACTATATGCAGAGATCTGAATCAGCTCTATAACTTCTGTGTTCTGCTTCAAGAAACTCTGTGAATGTCCCTCTCTATCCCCCTACTAACACTCAACCCCAATAATAAAAATAATAGCATCTACTTTCTTTCCCAGAATAAAAAAGAGTGGGAGGCAATGGTTTCCACCAAGGAAAACTTGGAGAAGCTTGCCAATAAGTGAGAGCCAAAGGAGAATCTCATTTTGAAGTAGTCCACACAAGATTCTCGCCGAAGGCCTTTGATTTCCCGACCCTCAGCAAACCAACTCTCATGCATTAGAACTGTTTCTAAACATGGGAATGCTGGTGAGCTGCAAGTAGAGCCCAATCCAGAGAGCTTGGCAGGACTGGCTAGCCAGAGCACAGGCCGAGCTGCTTCAGCTGACTATTCACATTTGAAAAAATAATCATAATAATCCATCGAGTGATATATAAGGTCACTGTGACCGCCAGAATGTAATGCCAAAATATTCTGCCTGGCTTCTTCCTCATTTGTAAGTGGAGAGCCAAGCCAGGGCCAGGCCCCCACTCTCGTGTTCACTGGCTTACCCACATCTATCTGCCAACGGCTCATGTTACAAATTTGCTTATATTTAGAAGAACAGGTGTGTGGCCCAGTTCTAAATTCAATCAAGTCTATGCTGGAGTCATCTTTATCATTTTCAGATTGCTGAAATAATTTAATACGGAAAAGGCCAACAGGCTGACCCTGATCCGTCTGCCAATGGAGGGACGTGGAACGTGTGGTTAACTGTTCTTATGATCACTGGCTCTGTTTAGATTTTCTTCCCTTCTCTTTTTCCAAGAGTTTAAAAAAAAAGTCTGTAGTTTTAAAGAACTGTTTTACAGTTGATTAACCATGTGATGTAGTAGAAAGAGACCTGGGATTTTAAGTGAAAGGATCCTACTTCTAGTCTAAGACTTCAGCATTTATTTGCCATGTGATCTTGAGAACCCCAGTTTCCTAATTTATAAAACAGGCATAATAACAAATATCTGGCATTTTCATACCGGGTTAAGATTTGCAAAAGTGCTCCTACCTACACTATCTCCTATGACCCTCATAACCCTGAAAGGCCTAGAAAGGAAGAGTGGTGTGACAGACAGAGAGAACTGATCTCATTGGTTCAAGTATAATCTCTAATGCATCCTCTTACCCTAGGCAAAGCATTTAATCTCTAAATACCTGAGGCAATTCTCTCAGTATCTAAATTGCAGAGAGAGTACCCAGCAGCATGGTAGAAAGAGTTCCCTCATTGTGAATTTTCTATATCAATGACATGCTGAGTTCAATCCTTATACAACCCTATGACGTAGATGCTATTATTATCACCATTATAAAGAAAGGGAAATTGAGGATCAAAAGTGTTAATTCATATGCCAAGGATCCTATAACTGTCTAATCACTGCAAATATCTGAAGCTAGAGATTCCTGACTTCAAGTCTCTAACCACTAACTCACCCATCCTCTTCTTATTTCAGTTCCCCTGCTTACCTTACAACACTGTTCATCTAAAAGAGACATGAAACAAGAATTTTATTAAGTGCTTACTTAGTTCAAAATCATGTTTGCAGTTTTGGCCTTTTTTGACCTAATGGCTAGTCTTAACAAAAGGTTAGTGACAGGAAGGATGTGTCTAAATCAGAATAAAATCCAAATGTCTTAGAGGGTCAAGGAACCACCCCACCCACCCACCCAAGACTTTAGGAAACAAGTTTCTGAAATTATTTCAAAATGATGATGGGTTGCAACTTTCAGTATCATGGAATCGGAGGATCCTTGATTTAAATGTATACAGGATCATAGACAATCTAAGTAGTGCAGCCAATAGAGGGCCAAATTTGGTGTCAGGTAGACCCATCCAAATATAGCATCAGACACTTCCTTACTCTGTGACCCTGGGCAAGTCACTGAACCCTATTTGCCTCAGTTTCCTCATCTGTTAAATTAGCTGGAGTAGGAAATGACAAACCACTCCAGGATCTCTGCCAAGAAAACTTCAAATGGTTTGCAAACATTGAAGATGACAGAAAATAATTAAAGAGCAAGTCATCCAATTAAAAGTCATCATTTTATAGATAGGGAAACTGAGTCCTGGAGAGGTTACATCCCTTGTGCAAGATCACATAGGCAAGATCACAGAGTCAATACTGGAGGTGAGTACTAAAGAGAAGGAAAGTTTCCATGACCAGTGTAATTTCAGCACCCCAGCAATCTTCTTGTATTATGGTAGGATGTGAAGTACCAGTTTTGAGTTCTGTGTATGCTCCCTCATTTTACTATATGTGCTTCTCACTGCAATATAGACTGTTTCGGTTAATCTATTAAATTGTGCATATTCTGGGTTCTAGCTCTATCAAGGAGCTAGTTTGGTCACTTCCTTCAGGCCCTCAGGCACAAACAATAGTTTATGTATTTCTGTAAAACAGGAATGAGAATGTTCTCTCTCTTAAGGTTTACTGACTGACATGGAAGATAAAGAAGTTCAAACAGGTAACATCTACTTTATGTGTGAATTATTTTTATCTGTTTTTTTAAGAGACATATAAAACTATTTCTCAAATGGAAAGAGTCTGAATTTGGAGTCCAGGGAGCTGGACTCCAGCTCTGCCCCTCTCAGTTGTGTGACTTTGGACGATATGCTTCTCCTCTCTGACCTAGGCAAATAGATAGTGCAATAGATAGTGCTGGCCCTGGAACTGGGTAAACCTGAGTTTAAATCCAGTCTCAGATACTTACTAGCTGTGTGGCCCTGAGCAAGTCCTTTAACTTCTTTCTGCCTCAGTCTCTCTAATTATAAAACGAGGATAATGATAACATATGTCAAAGGGTTGATGTGAGGATAATTGGAGGTATCCCATCAGGTTTTGTCCTGAGTCCTTTTCTCTTCTCTCTTTATACTTCATTTGTTGATCTCTTTAGTAAGTATATCAAGTATGTTAGATATATTAGGCAAATATAAAAGAGAAAAGTTGGTAGACAACAAAGAGACGTAAAGATGAGAGTTGAGGGAATGAGGAGGGAAACAGAAGAGAAGAGGGAACAGAAAAGGGAATGAAAGGAAGACTCAAGTTTCTTCTAAGGTGAGGGTAGTAGGAGGTAAACTACTTGTGTGGTATCCCACTGTTCTCTGGGACTTTGGGCATCAGAGTAAATTATGACCTGTCATCACTGCCCTTTGCGGTTCTCATTACCTCCTAGGAAGTTTATGACAGTGCTTTCAGCCCTGAGAAATTCTTTGTCTGCTGTTATTTACAAATATCAAAGTTCATTTTTATAATAAAAGTTTATCCCTCATACTCATCCCCACCCCAAGGGAGTTTTTAAATGTTATACATGGGACAGAATGACATAATTTCAGGGGAAGACTGATGCCAGTCTGAAATTAAAAGGCCTGAATATTCTAATTTCTGCTCTGCCCCCTAAGAGGAGGAGATGGACCCTGGGTAAGTCACCTAACATATAGTGGGTCTCAGTTTCCTCTTTTATAATATCAGAGATTAGAGCTAGAAGATTTTCGCAATTTCTTCCAACTCTAAATATGGATGGTGGTGAGGAAATGCAGTTTAGAATCTCTCAGAGATTGGAACAATTTATTAGCTACATCTCAAAGTCCCTTTAACATTCAAAAGTTGATTGTTTTGAGAAGCTAAGCCATTGGACAGCAATGAATGATTGTGTTTGAAATAATAATAATAATAATAATAATAATAATAATAATAATTCAATCCTTTAAGGATCTTTGATTTTGGTAGAATAGCCACAACTTTACTTTCTTTCTTTTTTTTTAGGTTTTTGCAAGGCAAATGGGGTTAAGTGGCTTGCCCAAGGCCACACAGCTAGGTCATTATTAAGTGTCTGAGACCAGATTTGAACCCAGGTACTCCTGACTCCAGGGCCGGTGCTTTATCCACTGCCACCTAGCCGCCCCCACACCTTTACTTTCACAGGTCATAGGAGGAGCTACCATGATTAAAGGAGTCATGAATGAAGTTAGCCTGGAAATGAGCCCCACAAGAGCTAGCCATGGCATCCCAAATCTAGAGTCTGGAATTCCAAAGGCTCTTTAGGTCATCTTCTCCAATTCCTTCATTTTACCAGTGAGTATAATTAGTTATCAATTTAGATCTATAAAGCACTTTAGAGACTATCCAACTAGGGAAACTGAGGCCCAGAATAGTTAAATGACTTTTCCCAAGAGAAATTGGCAGTAAGCAGGCAGAACTGAGATTTGAATTCAGATCTTCAAATCTAACAGCTGCCTTTTCATCTTATCATGTTCTCTTTTTGGTTCTTGGATAAAAGACATACAAGTTTATCATCAGGCTCATATTTGAAGCGTGTCCATTTGGAAAGACCTGCTAGAACTTGTACCCAGCTGGCCAAGGCTCCAAAACCTCAGGGATATCACCAAGATACAATGAGGGAATCCAAGAAACAATAGCAACAACAATTCATATTTACATGCAGAGATTTGAAGTCAACAAAGATGGACTACAATGATACTCTGAGAAACTGATATTTCTTTCATTTTTCTGGGCTTTTTTCTTCAAATAAAATCCAATTTGCTTGTGTATTTTGTCTAACTGTGCCATAATAATGAAAAAAGTATAATTGGAACAACAACAAAAGAGATACTTTTGTAAATTGGAGTGGAAAGATGTGAATTCAAATCCTACATCTAATTATCACTACCTTGGGAAATAGCTTAACTTTACTGGATCTCAGATTATTCATCTGTAAAGTTAGGAAATTAATTAAGAGGATCTCTGATATCATTTTAAACCTCATGATCTATGATCCAGTGACAGTTAGCATTGATGTTATAACATTAGAGCACTGAGGCGGGAGTCAGGAAGACTTGATTTTGAATCCTGCCTCAAACACTTACAATTTGTGTAACCATGGTTGTTACTCAGCTGTTTCAGTCATGTCTGATTCTTCATGACCTCTTTTGGGGTTTTCATGTCAAAAATAGTTGAATAGTTTCTCATTTCTTTCTCCAGCACATTTTACATATAAGGAAACTGAGGCAAAAAGGCTGAGGTGACTTGCTCAGAATCACAAAAATAGTACGTCTGAGCCCAAATTTCAACTTGGGTCTTCCTGACTCCAGGATCTATCCACTGCCCCATTTAGCTACCGCTCGACAAGTCACCTAACTTCCCTGACTGCCTCAGTTTTTCTCATTTATAAAATGGCAATGATATTAATCTATCTCACACTATGGTTGTCAGGATCAAATGAGAAAACCTGAAAGTGTAATGTAAATCCTTGCTATTAGTTAACATCTCTGACCCCAAGGGAAAAAGGGTTTAGGCAGAAAGGGATTAAAAGTCATTCCAAGTTCTTCAATATCCTTAGCAAACTTTATTTTCTTATTGAAATGCAATAGTTCTAATAGCTTTATATCACATCTTAGCATATCATATCATAATATAGTATGTCATATAAAATTAATAATTCTGCTCTGAAATGCAATGACTATGGACATGACCAGAGAGGGTATTTGTAATGGACTAGGTACAATGTGACCTGCCTATTTGGGTAGTCAAGCTTTGCTTGGTTTTGGTTGGACATTCCCAGTGAAAGAATGGTTTTCACTGTCCTTATCCTTCAAAGAAGTCAGCAATGCCTGTTATTAACAGCCATCCTAAGAATGAAAGCTGCATAGAATTTGGTTAGATGAATTAATAACTTTATAATTTATAAAATGAAAAGGGAAATTGGTCCGAGAAAGCAGAGTAAATTGGAACTGCAACATTCCTCTACCTTCATGCTTCTTGTACTATTGATTTTGTATCTGTGTGTGTTCCCTTGAGCAATTGATTTAACCTGTTTTTCAATTCTGTCATCTGAAAGATGGGAATTACTAATACCAACTTGCTTCTCCAGGGGTCTGTAGAATTAATTACAAACAGAGGGGTGCTGTATGTATTAGGTAATAGCTGATTAAAGAATGCCGTGATACAACATGCTATAGAGCTACTAATTGATGTCATGCTATTCACTTTAGAAGGATGTCGAGATGGTCTTATATTTCATCTAAACTTTTGCTAAGATTCATAAATGTTTGTTAATTGGATTGATTTGGATTTATTCAATTGCTGGTGCTATTTTAAGCAAACTCACCACTTCATTCTTCTCTTCCCTATGGAAGGATCCCCTTAGGGATCAACTAGTCCTGGACAGATGCCAAGAAAACCTGGTTTCTAATCCTGCTTCTGATCCTGGCTACATAATCAGGGAAAGTCACTTAATTTTCTGAACTTCAGTCTTCCCCTTCTGAAAAGTTGGGATATTATTATACAATGTTATTATGAAGATAAAATGTGATGATGTATATGCTATACATTGTAGACTTTAAAACTATCTAAATGTCAAATATTCTTATTTTTAATCCCCTCTGACCTGGTAGGGTCCACTCTTCAGCAGATGCTAATTTAATTTTATGGAGGCCTTGGTAGATGAGTGAGCTGCTTTGATGGAGGTATCCATTTCTGGATCATTCTTTTATGAGATTGAAAAATGCAGGTGCTGATACCTGGTACTTTTATGAAGCAAAATCCATGATCAGCCCAAGTTTCACATCGAGGTTAAATAGCAACAGTCTAAAAATTAATTAATCTTATCTGGAACTGCAGCTGCTTCCCATTAATTTTGATCGAATACTGAATGTCATCTCTGGCCAAGCTAATTTAAATGAGGGCCAAGATTTCAATGTTACATATGGAGGAGAAGGGTGGGGGGGGCATAGCTCACTTCTCAAGTGAACCTTTTTATCAGTACATGGGGAAAAGATTGAGATCGCATATGTTTAGAATCCTGGGGTTCCTTGTGATCTATGACTTTTCTAAGTACTAGATTTGTGTAGAAAAAAGGCAGTTGCAGACTTAGTTCTGAATTTCCCTATCCGTAGAGAATGGGGAAACTTAGTTTTGTATTAGTCTCCTCCTGGGCTTGGCTGCTCCTGGCCTGTTTGTTCAAGCAAGTGACTGACACGAAGGGTTATTTTAGGTTGATGGGTGGCAAGGAAGGGGAGGAACTGCCCTTGAAAGGTTAAAGCCTGGAATCGATTCAGAAAGCAGAGTGGAAAGTTTGGCCAGGGATCACAAGGGAGGCAACAGAAACAGGACTGCATCGGGTGGGGTGGGGGAATAATATGACCCAAAGTGGGGAAAATAGAGATTGCTAGCTTTGGGTCAGTTCCTAATCACTTTCTTTGGCAAGGACTCTACTCTTAAAGTGAAGCTGGAATCCCAAGTCACTACAATGGAAGGAAGACAGTGGTCCAAGGTGGAGGGAAAATCATAGATTTTTAGAGCTCCTTTTGCAGAGTTTCTCAAGTTGCTTCCAAACAGTAGCTATTTAATCCCTGCAGCATACCTAGGAGACAGCTTACACATATAACCTTCTCTCTTTACAGATGAGAAAGCTGATGTAGGCAGAGGTCAAGTGTTTCCCTTCAGATGGAACAGCTGAACAGAGAACCTGGGCCCCCTTCTCCCAGCCCACTTGCTCTGGACTCCAGTTCATGTGATACCAAAACTGGCCATTGAATGGCAGATCATCAAACCAAGGCCAGAGGAGCAACAGCCCTCTGAAAATCTGTGGCATTCAGATTAATCCAAAGAATCCCAGATTACATGCAGACGTTCTGCATGAGACTATTCTTTCGATCAAATTGAACTCTGTTGGACAGCACCTTAGCCTAATGGAGCAAGGGCAACCGAATGAACCTTTAAGTTTCCATCCAAATTTCCCAAATGAGAAAGCAATTAGGACAAGGGGAAAGTATGAGATTTCTGAAAGGGAGAGGAAAAAGTCTACATTTGCTGATGCAAGAAAATACCAGAAATGCAGAGGAGGAGATGAATTATTAAGTCACAGAAATGATGTTTGACTATTCCAAGTAGGGAGAGAAGGAAATGAAGAAAATCAGAAAGGAAATAGTCTGATAGACTGATTAACTGTGAAACTCTCCCTTCTGATGAAACCTCAAAATTGGCCAAAGAGGTGTGAACAGTCAGGAAGTTTCCTTGCCCAGGAGAGGTGGACATGTCTCTTTCTGCAATATCTCCATAAGGAGTTCACTAGGGGTGACAAGGGGGAAGGGGAAGATGTTTTTAGCTTTCGAAGTGTGTCCATTTGCCAAATGAAGTTTGTGCAAGAATTCTTGGCTTTGACCCAGTTTGAGCCCAGCAGATCCTCTTAGGTTTAGAAAGATGAGAAAGCTCTGAAAGTCTCCTAATACTTCATTGTATTTTTTGAAAGGGAGGCTCTGATTGTAGTCCCAGTTCTATTAAGTATTTACTCACCCATTGATCAATATAATAGTTTGGAGAAGCCTATAGACTTCTTTCAGAATTTTGGAACCTGGGGCAATTTCATAGTGACAGTAAATTTTGTGAATGTGAGGGCATCCCCCCCACCCCCGGTTACACAGAACCTGAAAGAATGAGCTTGCAGTTGGAGGCAGTGACTCTAAGATAATGTCTCTGGATAGGGACATTGAGATGTTGTTACTGGGAAGGCTGTCAGAGGAGGAAGAAGAATCTAGCTAAGGAAAGTCAATCTGGAAGCCCTGGAAGGACACTTAACAATGATGATGTTGAGAATGAAAAGTGGGGTGGTCACACAAGGTAGAAGTTTACATCTCCAAATGATAGTAACCACCTTAAGAGAAATGCACACTATTTGCCCATCTTAGTCATATCCATAAAAGTCAAAATTTTTGTAGCCAGTCTATAAGATAAAAATCACATTTCCAAGAATAAAGAATGAATATTCCCTATACTTCAAACTACTCATAAAGTCCCTGCATCACTCTTTGTGTAGTAAAGAATTGGAAATTGAGGAGATGTCCAACAATTGGGGAGTAGCTCAACAAGTTATGGTATATAGATGTGATGGAGCACTCTGGTTCTGTAAGAAATCATGAGAAGTTAAACTTCATAAAAGTCTGGAAAGACTTGCATGAATTGATGCTGAGTGAAGTGAACAGAACCAGAAGATTATACACATTAATAGCAACATTGTGAGATGATCAACTATGATGGATGCAGCTCCTCTGAAGGACAAGTTTAAGAGATCTCTTATGGAGAATGTCATCCACATCCAGAAAAAATGTGGAGTATGTATACAGAATGAAGCATACTATGCTCACTTTTCAAGATTTCTTTTATGCTTTTTTCTTTTTCTCTTGATTTTCTTTCCCCTTAGTTCTAATTTTTCTTTCACAATATAACTATTATTGAAATAATTTAAACACAATTGTACCCGTAAAACCAATATCAGATTACTCCCTGCCAAGGGAAGAGGGGGAAGGAGAAAAATGTGGCACTCAAAAAATTATAAAAAGGATGAATATTGAAAACTATCTTCTCATGTAATTGGAAAAAATGAAAAATATATAAATTCTAACCACCAATATGTGATACAACTACCCTCCTTTTTCCCTATAGAGGAAAAGAAGAGAAAGACAGAATTCTTCAAACTGCAAAAGCGTTAAAAAATGGCACTTTCCAATTTTTAACTCTAAAACAAATAACTATGCACACTTATAACCAGATTTTATAAGATGGAAAAAGGGATAAATAATATTATCTATTCTAGGAGGAATTAAGTCCTTTCGCTATTCCAGTCCTTTAAAATGAGTACCAAGATAATTAGGATGGAAAATTCTATAAAAGAAAGACTACAAAAAATAGTTGAATTGAAATTTTCTGATCTGTTTATTTATGAATCTCCCTCCATGTTTCTTTCCCTTTTCTCAGATATAATGATTTAAGCAATATAGGAAAATACATCCATTATAATCTTTATTCAATGAATGAACGAAAGGGGGCAATAATGCTGTCCTTGTGCCAAGCACTATCTTATGTATGGGCAGACAAATAAAAAGTGGGGATAGATTCTTCTCTCAAGGAGAGAACATTATATTTGATAGAGACAAGACAACCATCTGGCAATTAATGTTGAGAGGCATAAAACAAGGCGTTGTATACTGAGCAATGGCATGCATCATCATGGGGGTGTCTTACATAGGATTCAAATGGAAGTAGGGTGGTGAATTCCCTCGGATGTTCCTGATTAATAAATAAAATTGGGCTCATTATCAATTGGAAACTATGTCCAGAGGACTATAAAACTGTGCTTACCCTTAATTCAGCAATAGCGCTACTAGGTCTATCCAACTAGAAAGCATAAAAAAGCAGAAAAGCTCCAACGTACAAAAATATTTCTAGCAGCTCTTTTTTAAAGGGTTTTTCAGGGCAATGGGGTTAAGTGGCTTGCCCAAGGCCACACAGATAGGGAATTATGAAGTGTCTGAGCCTGGATTTGAACTCAGGTACTCCTAACTCCAGGGCCAGTGGTCTATCCACTGCATCACCTAACCACCTCTATAGCAGCTCTTTTTGAAGTGACAAAGTGTTAGACACTGAGGGAATGCCCATCAATTGAGGAAGGGTCGAACAAGTTGTGGTATATCAATGTGATGGAGTACTATGGTTCTGTAAGAAATTATGAGTTGGTAAAATTTCCATAAAAACCTGCAAAGACTTGCATGAACTGGTGCTGGTGAAGAGAACAAAACCAAGAGAACAACGTACACATTAATAGCAACATTGCCTGATGATTAACTAGCATAGTATTAGCTTTTCTCAGTAGTATAATATTCAAAGACAATTCTAAGACTTGTGATAGAAAACACCATCCACAACCAGAAAAAATTATTTTGGAGTGTGAATGCAATCCAAAGCATACTATTTTCACCTTTTAAAATTTTTATTTTTTTCTTTCATATGATTCTTTCCCCTTTTGTAGTGATTCTTCTTCCACAACATGTCTAATCCAGAAAAAATGTTTAATATGATTGTACAAATATATCCTATATCAGATTACTCCCTGTCAAGGGAAGGGCAAAGAAAGGGAGGGAAATAAAAAAAGTGTGAAACTCAAATCTTACAAAATGTTGAACATTGAAAACTATCTTTAGATGTAATTGAGAAAATAAAATTTCTATTAAAAAAGAATGCTGAAGAAAAAGAAAGAAAAAGAAGACAAAAAGAGAAAATAATTGGACTCATTGCCTCAAACACAAATGATCTATCTTCCTCAAATAATCAAAAGAGATTGAACTAACAAGCCATACAAGAAAAACCAAATGGATGAAAAATGCCTATTTCCTAGACTATACCATACAGTTGTGTGGGATTGTGTCAGATGAATAACAGAATCCAGAATTAAGTAGGATTAAAAGGGGTAAACTGGTTTGTATTGGGGAATTTGCTCAGTAACTTTAATAATTTCAAGATGTTACTTTTGCATGGGTAGAAGAAATGTGTTTGTGTGGTTGGGTGTGTATGTGTTTAGCACAAGTGGTGTTCTAGTGATATATGGTTAAAAACATTGAAATCACCTCCTCCCTCCAAAATTGTGACTATCCAAAGGAAAATGGAGCGATTTATGGAAGGGGAGGGGTATAAGTAGATTCAAACATATTTCTAATGATGACTTACTTGAAAGAGCATGGTAAAAAATATAGTATAGGAAGTAAATAATAGAAAAGGGTAATGGGACAGCACACATACTGGAGTGATACCTAACAAATACACAAAGCACCAGAAGAAACGTCTCTAGCATATTGAGTTCATTCTTTTGGTAGATATATGAAAAATTATGGGACAAAATTTCACCCAAATGAGGTGTGTATGGGTCGCCATGTATACCAATGGAGAAATTACCCACATCAGTGAAATCATGAATAATCCAATGCTGAATTTCAGATAATAAACATAGCGACTGAATTTTAGGCACACAATCCAAAACTGAGGAATCTCGAAGCACCTATTTCTTGATTGGCAAAGTAATTAGTAGGTGATGAGAGTCTTACTCCCAAATTGGAAAAGTATTCCAACCTAGTGTTTTTCCATTGATCCAAAGAGACCAGAGAACATACTTAATAATTACTCATAAGGACAGAAACTTGAAACTTTGCTCGTCATCTTACTTAACATTTATTAGAGGCAGAATTAGGAGAAAAAAGAAAAATTAGGAGGCAAAAAGAAAAAACTTTGCTGTTGTCATTTAGCCATTCTCAATCATGTCCAATACTTCTTGATCCTGTTTGGGATTTTCTTGGCAAAGGTACTGGAGGAGTTTGCCATTTTACTTAAATTTTAGCAAATGAGAAAACCGAAACAAACAGGGTTAAAGTGACTTACTCAGGGTCACACAGCTAGTAAATGTCTAAGGTAAATTTGAACTCAGATCTTCCTAACTTCAGACTCAGTGCTCTATTCACTGCACTATCTACCTGGCCCCTCCCCCCCAAAGGACCTAAAATTATGCCATGATGGTATAATTAATTGGATTTGGACATGGCTAAAGTATTAGACCAAAAGAGCAGTCAGTTTTAAATATTAGTGTTCTTAATATGGGAGGGTGTGAAATTTTTTTGTACATATTTTGATAACTACATTTAGTATCAGCAGTTTCTTTTATAATCCTATGCATTTTACTATATTCATTTTAAAATATTATTCTGAAAAGGGGACCTAATGATTTCAATTCCATGACATAAGAAAACCATTATAAACATCTTCCTTAATGAACCAAAGTTAACATGGAAGGGGGGGGGTCTATTGTGAATGCCTCAGAATTTTTCTTTGGCCTAGAGCTGGTTCAAGCTCAGGTTTCAAACTTCAAATTCAAAGTAGATTCCATTGTAACATGTTGCTTCTAAGAAGATGGGATTTGTAAGCCTTAGATTGTAAATTCAATAAAAATCAGTAGTAAAATCTTGCAACCAAAAAATTCAGTGAGATCATAGACAGCATCAAGAGAGACATAGTTTCCTTTTACAGTGTAGTTGCATGTACTACCTGTGTGACCTTGGGTAAGTCACTTAACCCTGATTGCCTCACATCCAGGACCATCTCTAGTCACCCTGATTCCTATCTGGCCACTACACCCAGATGGCTCTAGAGGAGAAAGTGAGGCTGGTGACTTAGCACAGCCCTCCCTCATTCAAATCCAATTCATTTCCTTGACATGCTATCACCTCCTTGATGTCATAGTCTTCTCCAAGAGTGAAAGATAAACATCATCAGTGGAGGTCAAAGTATATTTTGTCCTAGTCAGACAACCACTGGAAAATTATGTTTAACTCTGGCCAACTCATTTAAGGACATTGAAAGAGCTTACAAAAGTGGAATAATACAAAGAAAACATATGATATGGGGACTGGATATTATATGAATAACTAATATTAACATTTTATAAAGATTAGGTCTCCCTATGTCACTTAGTCTTGAAATAAAGTGTTTACATAAAAGTCCAGATCTGTTGTGATAAGGATGGAAGCCCCATTTCCACTCTGCACCTGCAATTCAGTCTTCCATTGTCTCTTCCTCCACATTTCTGGATCTCATGAAATTAATGCCAAACAATAGAAACCCCTGATCTGCTTAGCCCATTGCAACTCAAAACCCCTGATCCCAAGAGATCCACCAGCGCCGAGTCTCTAATAACTGGGATTACATGTGCGTACCCCACATCTTGACTTATGTAGTAGGGCTTTGAAGTCTTCCAAGTGCTTTCCAAACATGATCTCCTTTGAATCTGACAAAACCCAAAGAAATAGGAACTTCTTATGCTAATAATGTTCCCATTTTTTAGTAACTTGCTCATAATATAATCAATCACACTGTTAGTAAAAGGGATTTGAATCTAGGTGTCCTGACTTCCAGTCCAGTACAAGATCCATCATACCATGTTGCTCTCTGAAATGCCACAGGAAGATCATTTGATGGAAGTAAGGATGTACCTAGGCCTGGTGAGGAGATGATTTATCAACACACATTAGCTGTCTTCAAGAACTGTCTTATAGAAGAGGGAACAGATTGTAAATTCTTTGAAATTCTTTGACTTGAGTTGAATCCAGAGGAAAAAGGCAGCTAGGTCATGAACTGGATAGAGCACCCAGCACCCAGCAGTCAGGAGAACCTGAGTCCAAATCCAGATTCACACACTTGATGCTTATTAGCTGTGTGACCATAGGCAAGTCACTTAACCCCGTTTGCCTTGTATTCAGGGCCATCTCCAGTCATCTGATCCATAGCTGGCCACGGGACTCAGATGGTTCCAGAGAAGAAAGTGAGGCTGGAAACAGCACAGCCCCCCCCCACTCAAATCCAATTCACTTGCTTGTCATGGCATCGCCGCCCTGACGTCATGGTCTTCTATGACAACAAAAAAGATACACAACAACAATAATAACTAAGAGGAGAAACGTCGAAATCACAGAAGTTATATTTAGGTTTGACAGAAAGAGAATTGCCCTAACCATTCAAATCCTGCCAGAGTGGGATGAGTTCCTCCTGAAAGTTGCTGGCTCCCCTATCAGAGTCGTTCAAGAAAAGGCAGGATGATTTTCTCTTCTAAATAGCATTAAGAGGATTTTTGTTTGGATATGATGGGAGGAAGTGGATCTTGAAAACTCTTCAAACACTGAGACTCGGCGACTTGATGTGCAGCCAGATAAAATTCACACAAACTCCTTGAATCTAAATATCTTTATTTATGAAGTGAAGATAATTTTACACTACCCACTCACAAGACTGTTGTAAGGAAAGCATTTTGTAAACCTTCATGTTAGATAGATAGACAGACAGATGATGGAGTAATTTGGTAAGTATTACCATGTACCAGTACTGAGAATCTTATTTTGCCACAAGGCTGAATCTTCCTGTACCTCACATATCATTAAAATTTTCTGCCTCCTTGATTGGACCCTTGACTGGAAGGAAAGCATCATGGGCTCCAGAACTATTTAAAAAGGGATTTTTGGTATGGTGCTTTTACTTATTTCCCATCAGCTCTTTTGCTTTTGTAACTCCAACATGTCTCTCCAACATGTTTCCTATCCCAGAGTACATTCTCTCCTCCCTTTTCAGTTTCCTTTGCTATGTCTTCTTCTCCCTTTAGATAGTAAACTCCTCAAGGGCAGGGACCATCTTTGTTTCTAATTATATTTATATCCTCAGGATTTTAGACAATGCCTAGCATTTGCAAGGCACTGAATAAATATAAATTCACTAGGAATGCAAATACAAACAAAACAAGGCTTGCTCTTAAGGAGCTTACATGCTAATAGGGGAAATAAAAGAGCATAACACATAAAACTGAGCATGGAAGGGGAGGACGGCTGAAGATGTCCCCAAAATATTTTGGAAGCCTGGATCTAAGCAGGATATGGGTAAAACTGACCTATAACCCATCATCCAAAGGACATATTTGCCCAACAGTGAAATGGAGAAAGTGTGGTGAATATATCTGGAAAGTAGATATTCTGGTGAGTCATTGATACTATTATGTGTTAGATTGAGATTAAATTTCTCTGAGCTCAATGCAACTTCGCTAAGGCAAGCAATAGCTGCCTTATCTTCTCCCCACAATTAAAAGCTTCCCCTAACTTAGATCTTTGGTTAAGAAGACAAGACTGACATCCCTTGAACCCAAGTCAAAGAAAACGCTTTTGTGAGTTCATAAATACAGCTACAGACTTGGGGGTAACCCTTCTATTTCACTCATCAGATGAAGGCACAAATCTGCATGCCTAATTGAAATAAGCCTAGTTTTGTCTTTTTACTTCAATAATATCTACCAGATGTGAATGGAAGAAGCAAGACATTCATCCAGAATGACAACCACTGTGCAAAGTAGAATCCAACCGGCCTGATATGTTTCCAAACATGGATCTTCTTGCCCCTGGCTCAACAACAAACGAGTGAGCAAAGCTGAAAGATTGCTATTGCAGCATCACTCCATGCAAGATATTACTTCCTGCTAGAAATGTATTGCATTTTTCCCTAACAATTTATTATTATTTATACTTGTAGTTTGCACCCTCCATTCTAATCTCTGTTCATGCTATCATCATGTTTGGTATACTAATCATTAAGTTAAAAAAAAGAAAAAATGAAGCAGTATGAAAGAAGGGTAAGATGATTAGAGCTCAGAGTTAGAAAGGCAAAAAAATGGAGTTCAAGCCCTTCCTCTGACACATTCATGCTAAATGATTCAGAATAAGTTACTAAACTTTGCAGTGCCTGAGGCAACTTTCCTAAGGCTATGATTTACAGAACATATGTTGGTAAAGGGAGTGTCCCCCCCAAGAGTTCCAATCCCCTTGAAATTATAAATCTAGTTTGTTTTTGGTTTTTGGTTTTTTGTCTTTTAGAGTGAGAGAATAATACTTTAGGGGGTGTGAATTTCCACATTCTTAATAGCATTCTCAATTATAATCTGTCTTTAAAAAAAGAGCATTCCCAGGGACCTAAGGAGGTCTGGGTAATGTTGGCTTTCACTCAATGCACCAAACTCTGAGACTAAAGCATGGGTATAGGGGTGGAGGGGAAAGAATGTGCAATTTAAATTAATTATATCTCAATTTGTCCAAAATGAATCATTCTCTTTTCAACTCAATCTCTCCCTTAGCCTCTCCTTTTATGAATGTCACTCCCATTCTTTTAGATGTCTAGATTCACAACTTAGGTGTTCTTTTTTAACTCTTTATTCTCCCTTACCATCTATATCCAATTAACTATCAAGTCTTGTCAACTCCATCATAACAACTGAACTCAGTCAATTAACATTTATCCAGTGGTCACTATGGGCAGGATAAAAGAAAGTCAAAGAGCAGTCCTTGATCTCAGAGAGTTTACAAGCTAATGGAGCTGGCTAACAGCCCTGTACAAAGAAGACATAAAAAGGACAAATCGAGGATAGATTCAGAGGCACTCACATAGTTACCACTCCAATGAAAGTCTTCATTACCTCATCCCTGAATAAAGGAAATTATCACCTAATTGATGACCTTGCCTCCAGTTTCTTCCCTTTATAATTCATGCTTCAAAAGCATCCAAAGTGGTATCAATAAAATACAGATTCTGCTCCTGGTCTGCACTTCATGGATACTTCCAGAATCCTATTGCTCTTTCAACTACAACCTGTGTGCTCCCTAACTGCTGCCTTCCCTCTTTTCCATATCTTCCCTTAGGTTACCCAGAATGATGGGCTAAGACTCCCCCCCCCCATATATCTTCTCAGAGCCCTCCCTCTCGTTAAATTTGCCCTATGTTCAAGAAATTCTAGGCTTCCACATAATCCATCCCATACCTCCTCCCACTCTCAAGTGATTTTACTTTTTTTCTTAGCATTCTTAGGTTGATCTTGGACATTCCTCATTCTTAGATTTAGAATTAAAGAGATATCAGAAAATTGGTCACTCTATACCATTAAAAGTCCATCATACATAAACTTTGAAAAGAATAAGTTCACATGTATGCTGTGAATTCACCTCTGTTACAGAAAATGAGGTTCATAGAATCATTGGATCATAGATTTTAGGACTGGAAGAGATATCTAGTCCAACTCCCTCAGTTTATAGATGAGGAAATGAGACCCGGAGAAGTGAGTATCTTGTTCTGGATCAGAAGGGGAGTAAGTGGCAGCAATGGTACTCAAACACGTAGTTGAAAAGTTAGTCCAAAGTCAGCAGAAAATTCTCCCTCTATTTTTCCCCTCTCACTAAACAATGGCTCTGCTTGAACCCAAGGCTGAAGACCTTATTCCTCAAAGTAGAGCCTGGGAGCTACAGTGCAAAGAGCAGATGGATTTGGTTCTTTGATGACCAAGCTGATGCGACCATTTCTCCTCTACAGAAGCCCATGACTAAATCTTGGTGTAAATTAAATTAGGCTGCACACCACCCAGAGGGGAAACAGACATTTTGGGGGTGGTGCCAACTTGGCAAGACATCTCAGAATGATACTGTGCTGACAGATAACACTTCCCTCCACACCAATTTCCACTTTCTAGGCAAGAATGGGAAGCATTTTTCAATTTTCTAAAGAATGAGAGCAACTGTCATGATAATTACCACAGATAGATTGGAGGCTGGCCCAAAGAGCCTTATTGAAAGAAACTAAAACTGAACCTCAATGGCTCTGGTCATAGTTGGAGAGGAGACAGGCAGACCACACCTGTCACCCCATGAAAGTCGATGCAGTCAGTACATTTATACCAGTCAATCAATAAACATTTATTAAGTGCCTGTGTGTGCCAGACACTGTACTGAGCACTTTACAAATAGAATCTCATTGAACCCTCACACCCAACACTAAGAGATAGAGGTTATTGTTATCTTAATTTTTTATAGATGAGGAAACTTAGGCAAATAGAAACGAAGTGATTTGTCCAGGGTTGCATAACTGGTGTGGGAAGGCAAATTTGAACTCAGGTCTTTTTTACTCTAGAACCAAGTTCACAGTACCATCTGTAAACCCTACCACTGAAAGTGTTATAACATTTATTAGGAAAAAAGTTCAAGGAAGCTTTGCTAACAATATTAATGATAACAACTAAAATTTATGAGCGTTTACTATGTGCCTGTGTTAAGTATTTTACAAATACCTTATCTTCACATCAACTCTGAGAGATATCCCTCTCTGTTTTTTAACAAATGAGTATACTGAGGCAAACAGAGGTTAAATGACTTGTCCAGGGTCATAAATCTAGTACATGTCTGAGGCTAGATTTAAATTCAAGTCGTCCTGACTCCAGGTCTAGAACACTAATAACCTGATTAAATAAATCTAGCCACAAATGGAACTAATTATTCTTTCTCCAACCTCTATCTCATACCCTGATCACTTCTACCCCCATCTACTGTTTGAGATTTGAACTTCATAATAAGACTGGCAAGAGTATATCCTATATTCTAATAAAAATGATAATAAAAATTTTCTCAAACTTCTCAAAAAGAAGTCCAAGATTGATTATTCTTGGAAGATAAGAAAAGCAAGAGGAATTTGAGACCTTGACTCTAAATGTCAAAAGTCATTTTGTACCTTTACAAGGTGCAAAATTGTATTTTTTTGGACATATGTCCTTTTTCATATTTTTTTTCTTCTCTGGCTAGTCAAACAGTCTAATCAAAGGTAGATTTAACCACATAAATAAATCCAATTCACTTAATTCTCATTAAGCATGCACTAGGGGCAATGACACAGAAAAATTGTTTTAAAGTTTCTGCCCTCATGGAACTTACATTTCACAGAGGTTGAGGATGAGGGATATTAAATCATATTAACATATAGTGGTGCAAAAAATATTCCAATGAAAATATGGCTTTTGATTTGCACAAAATAATGAAGAACAAATTAGCAGAAACAAGAGAAATTTATATACAGTAAAAACAGCACTGTTTTAAGAACAACTTTCAATGGCTGTCATTTTTGACTGTTTTTTGAAGGAAGGACATATTAAGGAAGACACTATCTGCATTTGGAGAAAAGATTTGTTTCATGTACAATCATTTTTTCCCATTCTACTGGGTTATGGAAAAGTTTATCAGTTTGTAATAAAATAAATTAAATTTAAAAAAAACAGGCTCACATGCAAAAAATAAAGGAGGAAATTTGTTTTCACCTCTGAAGTTGGCAGTAGTATTCATTACTACTGATATGGATACTGATATGCATAAGATATTCCTTCAGATTTTAACTCATCTCAAAAGCTATTCAGTTTATCAGAGTAATGCATTGTCAATCCAAGAAGGATTGTTATTCCAGCACATATTACGTACCTGAAAGACAGAGTCTCCATTTTCCAATCTATTCAATTCATCAAATTATTTTTTTAATCTATCTCTTGGTGATCTCATTATGTCTCAAGGGCTGAATTCTCATCTTTCCACAGACGGTTCCTATCTATATATATATATATATATATATATATGGATAAGAATTGGATAATTTTATATTTATAATATATATAAAATTATCCAATTCTCATCCATCTCCTGTGCTCCAATCCTGTGTGACCAATTTCCTATCAGACATTTCCAACTGGTTGTCCTATACCCATCTAAAATTCAATAAGTTCAAGACATAGCTCATTCATTGTCTTTTCCTTAAAACCATTCAGCTTCCAAACCTCCCTATTTCTGTCAAGGATAGCACTATCCTTCTAGTCACCCATATTAAGCGTCATCCTTAGACCTCCTTTATTTTCCCTCAACCCACATATCCTATCAATTGGAAAATCTTGTCAAATTTACCTCCTACAAACATCTCAAGGATCCATCTTTTTCTTTCCTCTCACACTGTCACTGCCCTAGTTAAGAACATTGTCATCTCTTGAAGAGTCTACTGCAATAGTCTCCTAAACAATCTCTTAAGTCTCTCTTCTCTCCTAATACATACTCTCCTGATATTCCTAATACACAAGTAAAATCATGTCATTTTCCTTCTCATTAAATTATCTTTTAACCTTAAGTCCAACTTTTCAGATTTATTATTCATTACACTCTTACACATATTTCAGTCCACCCAAATGCCCTTCTTACTGTTCCTCATGCCTGTTTATCCCCATGCCTCGAACGAATTATCTACTCATCTCTGCCTTTTACAATCCCTAGTTTCCTTCAAGACCTTGCTAAAAGGGGCAGCTAGGTGGTGCAATGAATAGAGAACCAGCCCTGGGGTAAGGAAGATCTGAGTTCAAATATGCACTCAGACACTTAATAATTGCCTAGATGTGTGACCTTGGGCAAGTCACTTAATCCTATTGCCTTAAATAAATAAAAAAATTTTAAATAGACTTTGCTAAGGCACAGGGATTTTACATGAAGTTGTTCCTGAACCACCCAGTTACTAATATATGTCCCCCCTGAATTTACATCATGCTTGTTTTCCATACATTTATATATATGTACATGATGTTTCCCTCAATAGAATTAACATGTAAGCTCCTTGAAAGAAAGGACAATTATTTCACTAGTAATGGTTGTGGAATATTATGTATATATACATAATTTATTCCATTATATATTTATAAATATATATTCACATATACACATATACATATATACATGACAACTTCTAGTCACAAGAGTTAAAAATGGAACTATCCCTGCCCTTGGGAGCTTTGGGGGATGGGAGATAAGAGGAGAAAACCATAGAGAAATAAATTCAAAGTGCTCTGAGAAGAAAGAAGGCCCTAAAGACTCTAGGTAGAAGGTGAAACAAAACCAGAGCCTAGAAGGGTCTGGCATCCTAAGAGTTGAAGGTCAGAAGGAAGTATATTCTAAATACAGGCAATAAATAGTCTTTGTGAGGATATCTGAAAAATAAGATCATTATCACTCACTAATATACCTAATGAAAATCTCATATAGATATAGATATAGCCATATATCCATAGGTATAAACATAACCATCTATATTTTCCATTTTTAATGGGCAAATTGTAACTTACAACCAGTTTGGAACTGCACCCTCTTAAAAATATTAGGGAGAAAAATGGGTAGAACAAACGAAAACAGCTAAAGAGATATATGAGAAGAGGTCAAAGATTTGGAGCTATTAGTAAAAAGTCATCAAGCACAGGAAGTAATTAGAAACTGTTCATCACTGCATCAGAAAAGAAGAAAATAAACAGTTAGCCCCACCTGGGATATCTTCAAGTCCCAATTGCTTTTCTCTGTCCACTTATATCATTTATATTATTCATAGTTCAGTTAAAATTTCATCTTTTTCAAAGATTTCCTGAATAATGTTATGATTTTGCCATTTCTTATCAATTGCTTTCTTCTTCATCTTCAGTGTTGGATTCTTTTGGGACTGCTTTTTTAGATATCAGAAGCTACCTTGTTCTTTGACTTCTGTATAGAACCATTAATACAAGCATATTGTTTATATATTACATAAAATATGTATTACATACATACACATGCATACATAAATATGCACTTGTGGTTGCATTGGTTTATACATATGTGGGTATGTACACACTTTACAGAGCATAGAAAATTATAAGAGAGAAAAGTGGGGAAAGTGGTTTCACTATTTTAGAGACCAGGAAACTGGAAGTGTGCAGGATGGAAGCAAAGAAAAAGAAAGGGAAAGGGAAAAATAATATGACACTCCCATATAAGACTAAAATTTGTCTTATTATGAGCCTGAAACTCACATCAGTTTATTCATTTGTAGGAATAGGATAGAAATCATTGCATCCAACTTAGCCATGATACCATTATTAGCTGAAAATATATTTCAGTTGATTACTATGTATGACCAAAGTTTGTCTATTTTCATCAGCTGAATGACTTACCTATGTCCCAGGGCTTACATCTTAGAAATCTGAAATGTGAGCACTGGTGGGCCAGGATAGAATAATTTGAGCCAAGTCACTAAGCCACTAAGTCATCTCCCATAGGGGAAGAAAATACCTTAGATTTTTTCCACCCCACCGTAGCAGCAGGTTGGCTTCAGTGTTTGTGATAAGAGCCACAAGTAGACTAAGCAGAGAAGAAAAAAGTAGATTCAGGATCTCCAGAGAGACAAAGAAAGAGCTACATCATCCCTGAAGCAAACACCTTGGGGATTCCAGCAAACGAATTTCCAGAAGCTAAGAATTATCCTCTTGGCTACATTTAATTTGAGCTTGAGCCCATTTCTCCTTATCCTATATGCATTTATTTTGTTTTGTTTTACCCACTATTCTTCCTATATCATCCTAATAAATATCTTTCTTAAAGTCAATAAAATATGGTTGATTAATTGATATAATTCAATGATCCATACTACTGGAAGCTTGTGAGATATAGCATCAGAAAAAGATAGTTTTTTATCATGGATAATCCCAAGGGCCAGGATGAAATATTAGCATAACTCTGAGGACCCAAATTGGGCCAAGTGGGGGTTGTGCTGGTCACCATGTACAGGTGCTATATTCAACAAACATTCATCAAACACCTATTATGTGTTCTACATCTAGAAAATGGAGGAACTAAAAAGTTTAAGTCATATTCCCTGACCTCATGAATTTTACAGAGATTTCATTTATTTAACTTGTTTTCCATTCAATTCTAGATTTATGGAGACTGAGCATTCAATGAGGAAATAAAAAGAGACTGAATGATCATTATAATTTATTTCAGGTGACTCTAACTTTCTCCCACCTCCCAATATGATCTCCTTTCCCCTTCCTCCCTTCTCTCTACTCTCTCAGAATAGCTCCAATGCCTGCTACCACTCACAAAAGAAATGGAGGGGAACAGCATCCCTAGCAAAATCATGCCCATTTAGTATTCATATTTTGCATTATATAATTCTTGGTGCTGCTTGGTGTTACTTGGGTAGTTCTGATGAGAAACTGTACCTAATTGATGATGACTATCCAGCACATTTCCCACAGGCAGTAGTCATTTGCCTCACAATCCCCAAAGAGCTCCAAGTTTCCATTTTCCCCTAGCTTTGTTTTGATTTTAACATTCTAAGGCTCTCTTGTAGATCATGCAAATGAAAAATATAAAGACAATTCCTCACAAACCCGGAACAACAATTCATTGTCTCTATTGCCTACTTAACATTTTTCCTGATCTTCTTATATGTCATTGATGTACCAAAGTATGAAAGGAATTCATCCCATTCAAAGTACAAATGCATCCAAATGGGATGCTCTCAAATTTTACTGTTTTGATTAATTTGAAAAAAGTCCAAAAGGATGTATATCTGTAAACACATACACATACACACACACACACACACACACACACACACACACTTACTTGACTAATCTTAAAAATAACTGAGAAAGGCAATTTTTCCACACAGTGTGATTTAAAGCACTCAGAAAGGAAATCTTACATCAAATATCTCTTCTAGCACTTCCTTTTTATTTATTTTTGGAGAGAGGCAATAGTGTTCTTATAATTCATTCTTCATTTCCTGAAGAGTACCAATGACATCAAAAGATAATGTCTCAATTTATTTGTGAATTCGGCTTAAGTGAAGCAGGGTTACACAAAGTCTCAGCCCCCACTCTCTCTTCCAGTGTCACTGAAGTCCAGTGGCAGGACAAAATTCAAGATGACTAGCATTTTATGACCAGTTGAACAATTTGGGGGGGGGGGTTCAACAACCCCCTTCCTCACCAATAGGTTTTAAGTCTATGATTTTCCCACAAACTTCTTTAACTTGTCTACTGATATGGTTCATCAGACTATGGCTGCTGAGTATGCTTCAGCTTCTTAGAGCCACAAATGAGATTTATGTGAATCAGGTGGACCCCAAAGTAGCCCTTCAGGGCTCAGAACTCCCTGAAACACCCCTCACCCAGGTCTAGGAGTCAATTTACCTAGGTTCAAGTATTGCATCTAATTCATAAAATAAGCAAATCATTCAATATTTTTGTGTCCTGGAGAAAATTTATAAATGTTGGAGGGAATTTCCATATTGGGAGTCTGCAACACTCAAGAAATCATACATCCAAAGACTGTTCATTTTAGCATGTGAAATTTCACAATGAAGAAATATTCATTTCTTTTGGTTTAAGGGCTTTGAATATATGGAATAGTAGTGATAGGTGTGGGGGGAGGGAAGATAGTCAGGTGCCCATTTTTAATAGACAAATACTTCTGGAAGGTGTTAATGCTGTAACTCCCTGGTTAACTCCATGGCTAGTTGCCAGTCCTGATCCAGGTCTGAACTTGAACAGGGCTCAAAAGAAGGGGGGATAGAGAAAGAGAAGATGGAAGTAGGAAACTGAAGACAAACAATAATTTTGCCTAATTCTCTCTATTCTATCAAATGATGTTTGATTTTTAGATATTTAAACTGTGATTCAGAGGCAACAAAGTAGCTGATTTTTTGAATTGTTATTTATTACACATTTCCAAATTTCTTTGCAACAGGCATCAGAAAAATACCATCACTTCAGAAGGTTAAGAATTAAAATGTTACATTCTGTTAGTATTCCAAAATTAACCAACCGAAGAACTTTGTTCAGCAGCAAGATGTTTTGTCATAAAATTACCATTTGCAAACTAGAGATCTTGTTGGTAAGTTCCCTGTTAGGGGCTCAATAAATTAATTTGCTGAGCATAAGGTAGCAAATATTAAGTATTCATTACCCAAATTCATAACTTGTGGTTTAAGGAATGGGTAAAAGACCCTGGAAACATTTGCAAATGTTCCCTCCATCAGAAAGGGATTGTTTTGTCTCATAGATACACTTCTACTTGCATGATATTTCAAAACATTACAAAGAAAATATTATAGGCCTGGGTATCTCAGCCTTCTCAGAGCTGATACTTTCAGCCGATGTTAAAGAGCATTTCATTCTTTTTATACTGAATGTGATTTTGATGAATACATTATATTATTCCTGGGGTTAAACAAGGCAAGTAAATCCTTTAGAACTCTGAACGAAATCTATGTCATGTCACTTCCCTATTAAGGAGAGGAAAACTGAGATCAAAGCCATAAGTGACACCAAAAATTGTTGAAGCTCATAAAACTCTTTGACTTACATTTGCTAAAATTTTGTGATTTGATTCTTGTTGACCCCCTGTCTATTTTGAGTTAGGAGTATTTTAAACTCAAGCCTCCATAAGCAGAACTATTGTTGTCTCTTAAAAGAAATTGTTTCCAATGTAATTTTTTTAAGGATTTTTGCAAGGCAGTGGGGTTAAGTGACTTGCCCAAGGCCACACAGCTAGGTAATTATTAAGTGTCTGAGACCAGATGTAAACTCAGATCCTCCTGATTCCAGGACTGGTGTTCTATCCACTGTGCCACCTAGCCACCCCAAGAAATTGTTTTCAGATAGATTTATATCAGAATGAAGAATTTTACTTTCTTAAAGGGTTACTGGAATATCATTCTAAGTTTTTCTAAACGATTAGGGGTAAGAGTAGTATAAACATACTAATGAAATTTGAATATTTTTAAAAATAATGTGTTCAACAATCCATTGTTTTCCAAAGCAATTAGAACTGAAACTATACCTTCATTTAGGAGGCATACGTTATATAAGAACTTTGGCAGATAAACAATGTATTTTCAAAACAACATACATCAACAAAGGGGAAATGAAATTGTGTTAGGATTGTTGCCACATTTTTGTCCATTCTCCAAAGAGGTATGGAAATAAACTTTTCCTTATTGAAGGTCATTTGTCCCAACCTCCTCAAGTATGCAAACCTTCAAACAAAAACTATAAGTTTTTCCCTTTTTTTGAAACCTTAACTTTTTTTGCATGAAAGAAGTAATTAAAATATTGTGGGAGGATGAAATTTAATAATTCATTCAAAAATATTGACCAAGGTTTTATATCATGCCAGGTGTTTCCAGACATGCAAGAATTCAACATCACTCAGAAAGTAGATAGATAGATAGATAGATAGATAGATAGATAGATAGAGAGAGAGATAGAGAGATATGTATGTATACCAAGCACTGTGAGGCGAGGTGCTGGGAGAGATATAATTCCCCTTCCCCCAATAGAAGGACCATATTTAACTTTCATATTAATTTTAAAGGGGAATAAGCATTTTTTTAATTTTTCCTATTCACCATGGTGGCTACTGAATACACTCACTTGAGATTCATTCACATTAGGAATAGAGCAATGGATTGCAACTTCATCTGCTCTCTCCATTAAATTAGCTGAAAGCTATAACTTGGGGCACATCTGTAACTAAAATGTCCTTTCTTCCCATCCCATTCCTTAATTATGTAAGTTTATAGTCTTTTCCTGGCTTAGGGTCTAGCTTTAAGTTATATGATTTTCATATGGATGATAATAATGATATTCAAGTTGCAAACTGGTTCTCAAAATCCATAACTTTAAATTAACAGACATGGTAAGAGAAGAAGCTAGTTATATTTCCTATTAAATCATGGCAATGGACAGTAAATGGAAGATATGTGACCAAAAAGAATGTGCAAATTGAACTCACATTTAATTGTTGCTCATAATGGTTTAAGTAAGAAGGCTGGTGACCAAAAGCTCATTAACCTTTTCATTGCAAATTTGTCAATCTGCAATAACCAGATGATAGCAGAAAGGGCATAAAAGAAAGCACAACTCCATTCTCTCATGATTTGGACACTTACCTAACTCAGAGACATGGAAAAGCATTTTAATGTCTTAAAACCAATGACAATTATTGCTATTGACTCAAGCAGTCACAAAGGGACAGATCCATATTCATAACTATATGAAGAAATAGCATACTAAGGGGGCAGTTAGGTGGCATAGTGGATAGAGTACCAGCCCTGGAATTCAGGAGGATTTGAGTTCAAATCCAGCCTCAGGCACTTAATTACCTAGCTGTGTAACTTTGAGCAAGTCACTTAACCCCATTGCCATACCAAAGGAAAAAAAAAGGAAATAGTACACTAACCAGCCCCAGAAATAGTCATGGTGCACATCAAAAAACAAAATACAAATCTATAACATAATACCAGCAGCATTCTAAAATATGCAATCTAGTTTGAACTATCCCCAAACTGAAATTAAAGAGCACATGCCCTCTGCATTTTCCTAACCTTGTCATTGGATGGTTGATATATCTAGCATCACTTAGGCAAGTTTGATGATAGTTTTAATTGATTGTTATGCCACTACTGGATGATCTGATGTTGAGTAGCACAAGGATCAGGAAGAGTGGGACAAAAGATTGGTAGGTAAATTGCTCTGCTTTTCTCATCCTGTCTTCCTCAGAAGGATATCTGGAAACTCTACTGAAAGGAAAAGGGATCCGAAAACTACTGTAAAACATACTCCTGACTTTACTTAGAGTAGAAACTCTACTTAGAGTTTCTTAATTTCTACAGGGGAGTAAGAAGAGGTAGGAACTTCAAGTGTATTTCAGAAAAATATAGGAGATGGCAGTTCCCTGATGGCCACCTTTACAAAGACATCTAATGTCACAGTGAGGGGAGATGGTGTTTCCTTTTGTTGTTGTTTTTGCAAGGCAATAGGGTTAAGTGACTTGCCCAAGGTCACAGATAGGTAATTATTAAGTGTCCAAGGTCAAACTTGAATTCAGATCCTCCTGACTCCAGGGCCAGTACTCTATTCCCTGTACCACCTAGCTGCCCCAAAGAAAATGGTGCTTTTTGAGCAAAAAATATAATTTTTATTAAAGCCCCAAATTTTCCAAGATAATTGGAAGAGTAATGAAAACTAGGAAGATCAGAAAAGCCTCCATGTAGTAGTTTACCTTACAAAGGACCAATAATAAAATCTCAAAGCTGATGAGAAACAAAATGTTCAAATTGCTTACTAAGACTAATTAAAAAGGTACATTGATGCAGCTAATGCAAATGAACTCTTTATTCCAGATGCAGGCTAGATGGCCATTGCTTGGCTAAAGTGATGTGGAATTCTTTCTGAGATAGGGTGAGTCCGGAAGATCTATGTTGAAGCCTTCCAACTCAGAGATCCTGTAATTTTCCCAGTTTTCCTCTGCTTTTAACATCAGTATTGTCAAGGCCTGGGGATTGATGGAGAAAGGGATGATGCAATCAATAGGGCCTTCTAACAAATGAGAGCTTTCTGAGAAGCAGAAAAGAAAGAGTTGATGACTGAATAGCAGTGTCTATCACTAATATTCTCTGCTGCCATTTTGTGAGCTTTCACTTCATCCTTTTCACAACTAGTGCCCAATTTATCAATTGATCTTGATAAATATACATCTGGCCAGAGGAAAATGGGTATGGGGGTCACACTGGATGTGCCATTATTAAAATAAACTGCAGGCTTTTAGAGGCAGCTTGAAAAAATAAATGACATCTAAAGTGACTTAAAGTCTTTTGCACTAAACAAGGACACCAGTCCGCCTCAGGGATATCCGTTTTCTTAAACTGCTTCCTTTAGAACTCTCCTAACGCTTTGGTATAAGTGTACATCATCCTTTGATGTGATGTGTTTAATTAGCTATGGAATGTTTTTCAGTTGGAAATCCTGGAGTATTTTTTTCCTTTCTCTTACAATATTATTTATATTCCATAATGGGTAGGCCTGGGCAACATCTTGACATTTTTCAGACAATGGAAAACTATCACTAGATAAATTAAAGATGTATTTTTAAATTTATTAAATTGACATGCTTTTTCATTGTGCTGGTAAATTTGTGTGGCTGGGCATTTTACTGTAATAATAATAATAATTACTATTATTATTAATAGTAATCATAGAATAGTAATCATAGCTAGCATTTATAAGGTATACTCTTTGCAAAGTACTTTAAAATATTCATTTTATCATCAAAACTACCAGATAGCTATTTTTATTATTTTGTTTTACAAAATAGGAAACTAAAACAGAAAGAAGGCAATGTGTCCAAGTTCAATTCCAATAACTGTCCAAGGTCACATTTGATCTCTGGTCTTCTATCCACTACCCTACCCAAAAACCTCCTATATAGACATCATCTTTCAATACTTAACTTCCTGCTTTTACATTTTTCTTCAGAAGTCTTGGGAAAAGGTAATTAACCCACAATTTAAAGATGTCCTTTTAGAATAAAGCAGTATATATCATCAAGTCAGCAGCAATAGCTGATTTTACTATTGAAGTTTTCCTAAAACATTGACCTTAGACCTTCCTTCTACCCAGTTTTGGAGGATAGACTTCAGTCTATGTGACAATAGCTATTGTCATGATCTATTGCCATTATCATAAGTATTAACTCCTTTGGGCTGCAATTGAGAAGAGTTATTAAAGGAAAAGAGTAAAGAATATTAAGAATTTAATCCAGCTTTTGTGGGCTAATTGTGGCATTTTAGGGAATAGAGGCTCTAAAGTCTAAGATCAAATTTTGCCTCAAACATTTGTTAGCTAGTGTGATCCTTGACCTCTAACTTCTCTTAGTCTCAGTTTTCATGTCTATAAAATTAGAATTATAACAACATCCATAGCATCTATTACCATGTTGTTAGGATCAGAAGAGAGATAACATGTTAAGAGATAAGTAAACTTTAAGACTCCATAAATGCTCACTATAGCCATGATTCTTATTGAATAGTTATGTTATTTGGAGGAATCCTAGGACATTTAAAACTCATCTGGGGATTATTGCCTGATCCAATGGAATTTACATCCTAGTAAGAGAATACAACCCATATGTACAGGTTGTCATTTCCACCACAAGATGGATATCCTGAGGGCAAGAACTATGGAGTTTTGTTTTGTTTTGTTTTGTTGTTTTGGGGAAACAGTGCTTAAAACAGAGAGCCTTAGTTAATTTTTTCTGATGATTCATTCAATGTCTAAAAGATTCACACCAAATATAATAGATCTAATGCCCTTTCTTTATCAGTTTGGGATCCTGTGGGAGAACTAGAGATTCATCAGAATATTTGACTGTTGCCTTATGGACCATGGATTCAATTTGTTTCAGAGGAGAGTGTAATGACTAACATGAGGGCTTCTATCTGTTCTCTGTATTTGTTTCTTAACTCCTGTGAGAACTTGTCATCTTCCAAATTTTCTGCAAGTGAAATAAAGGTAGCTACATACTCAGTATACATTTGTCTCATTGATTGTCTTTAAAGGAGTGAGGAATCTGTTATCCACATTTGAAGAAGCCTAGACATGACTGTAATTGGAGATTTCACAGCATATATTTTGTGTGAAAGCATATGAGATACAGGGAATATGACCTTCTGGAGTCAGACTCCTGAGATCAAACAAGATTCTTGTAATTCTTGTAATCTTATGAGTCTAGGCCTGAAGGATGGGGAAGGGGGGAAGGGCTGAACCACAAATTACACAAAGAAATAAGTAATTCCTGATGGAATCTGTCTAAACTTGATGGCATTATACATCTTAGTACTAAAAATTCATCATCTGGAAATATTATTGTAGTTAACTAATTTACTTCTACAAATAGCCTCTTTCTACCACTCTCACCCCAATTTTAAGATGAGTTGAATCTTTCTATAATATTTAAATACACTATCTCTTCTTACATACCATTTCAATTAATCCAAAACAATTCTTCTAATCTGAAAATTTATTTATTTTTCATGCTACTGTGAATAATAATATTCATGGAATTAGGAGCATAATATTCTATATACAGTGGTTGCTTGAAAATAATTATTGAATTGAATTTCGTCTAAGAAGCAAAAGTCAGCCCAGACCAACATCAAATACTAGAGTTTATTTTAGTATTTCCCTTTAATATTTTATTTTAGTATTTCCCTTTAACAAAATGATATAATTTCAGTGTATGGAGAAATTTGAGAGGCCAGATAATTCTAATTATACCAGAACAAGAACATTTTCAATACCTGTGAATGAGTCTATGTCTCATTCAGTCAATGAGCCTAGCCTGAATGAATGAACATTTATTAATCACTTATTATGTTTCCTGAGGAGTGCTACTGTAAAAGCTATGAATGCAAAAGTGAAACAGTCTCTACCCTCAAGGAATATGACATGCAATAGAAGAGATAACATATGTAAAGGAATTGTGACCAAGGAAGAGCATTATGACCTAGAAAGCCACAGGGATGCTATGAAGAACCATAGGGAGGCTGAATGGCATGGTCTTTACAGAAGCTTTAGTGGTATTACTCATTATTTTGATATTATGACTCAAAACAAGAGGTAGAAAGGAATTGGAGGAAGATATAGGACAACAAGAAAAGAAAGAGACATTGGAGAGGGAAGAAAGCACATATTTGCAATAGGTTGGAGAGTAAGGAAATAGATAGGATGGTCAGATGAAATGGAAAATATAGTTTGGGGTTTAAAGACAACTATACTCTAAAGGGTAATGTTTGTTTGCACTGGCTGCAAACTCATCCTTCAAGAAAGTATGACCCGAGGAGGCTGGTGCCAAAACTAAAGAGATTAAATCACCTAAGGAATGATCTATGGATATCTAGTGATCAGGGAGATTCTAAGTTGGGGGGGGGCAGGGAATAGCATTCAAACTTCTACTAATAGAAAACCCACTATTTCCAACTTGTCTACAAGGATAGTATGAAACTTTGTATTGATCCCAGGAGGAATTTGGTGGAGGGATCAAGGGTGTACCTTAAGTTCAGTAAATGAATGCTTAAATGTGTTTTTTGCTGAATCATTTTATTTATATAGAAGTCTCATTTTATTAAAGAATCAGCTTTCTCTTCTGTTCCAGTCAAATCCGTTAATGAATCAGTCTTAGAATCTCACTGGGCCGTGACAGGATGGGGAAAATGGTCAGATATATTTAACTGTCTTAAAACAATAAGATCTCAGGGTGGCTAGGTGGCACAGTGGATAGAGCATTGGCCCTGGAGTCAGGAGGACCTGAGTTCAAATCTGATGTCAGACACTTAATAATTACCTAGCTGTGTAGCCACTTAACCCCATTTGCCTTGCAAAAACCTAAAAAAAAATAAGCTCTCTGATAATATTGGAAACATTCCAGATATGATGATGATTAATAATCAGTGGATTTACTTTTTTTGTACTTTTAAAATAATTCAGACAGCTGAACCAAAATTCAAGACACTAATTGCAATTTCATTTTGTTCTGATTTGAAGTATGGTTTTGTTTAGAAAGAAAACAAAAATTGTTGATGAAATGAAGTTAAGAAAAGAGTAGCTAAGGTCCTACAAGAAACATTCACATTCTTTATAAATTTCTGATAAGCATGAAATCTTAGTTCTTCCTTAACTTTTTGTTTAAAAACAGGAAAGTACATTGTCTATATGAGACAGATAATACCAATTCATAATGATTTGACAGGGATGGGGTAGATAGATTTAGATACTATACCACAGGTATGAATTGATTAAATCATTTTGCAAAGTATCTTGAATTTATACTTAGAAAGTGAGTAAAATGTCCATTCCCTTGGACACAGTGGTGTTGCAGTTAACCAAGAACTCAAAGAAATAATTGATTTTCTTTCAAAAGTCCCACATACAACAAAATATGAGCAATAGAACTTTTGATAGTAGCAAAATTCTGGAAAGAAAATAGATTCTCATTATCTGGGATGGTAACAATGTATTTCTGAATATTTCATAAGCTCAAGAAGGAAATGGTAAACCATTCTAGTATGTTTGCCCAGAAAACTCCAAGTGAGGTCACAAAGAGTTGGAAATGAATGAAACAAATGAACAAAAAAGGAAACCATTAATATGAAAACTACAGAGAAGCAGAGGAAGAATCAGATGAATTGATGCACAGAAAACCTACAGATACAATGACTACAGCAATGTAAAATAAAACACAAAAAACCGTGAAAGTGAGTACTGTGAAATTATAATGAACAAATTTAATTTAAATTGTTTGTTCAGGGCCATACCAATCAAACTACCAAATAACTATTTTACTGAGCTAGACATAATTTGTATCAAAATTCATCTGGAGCAACAAAAGGTCAAGAATAGCAAGGGAAATGATGCAAAAAAAAATGCAAAGGAAGGTAGTCTATCTCTACCAGATCAAAGACTATACTAGAAAGTGGCAGTCATCAAAATTGCCTGGTACTGGTTAAGAAATAGGGTAATGTATCAATGGATTAGGATAGGTTCAAAAGAAGCAGTAGTAAATGGCTATAGCAATCTAATGTTTGAAAAATCCAAAGACATTAGTTTTGGGGATAAGAACTCAATATCTGACAAAAAATTGTTGGGAAAACCAGAAAATAGTATGTCAAAAATTAGGCATAGACTCATATCTCACATCCTATACCAAAATAAGATCAAAACAGGTACAAGATTTAGACATAAAGGGTGACACTATATATAAATTAATATGCCAAGAAATACTCTATCTATCAAATCTATGGAAAGGAGACAAATTTATGATCAAACAAAAAATAGAGCTCAATATAAACTGCAAAATAAATGATTTTGATTATATTAAATTAAAAGTATTTTTCACTAATAAAATCAATCCTGCCAAAATTAGAAGGAACGCAGAAAGCTGAAAAACAATCTTCACAACTAGGAGTTCTGATAAAGGCCTCATTTCTAAAATATATAGAGAACGGCATCAAATTTATACAACTGCAAGTCATTCCCCAATTGATAAATGGTCAAAGGATATGAAAAGACAGTTTTCAAATGAAGAAATTAAAGTTATATATAATCATATGAAAAGATGTTCCAAATAATTATTGATTAGAAAAATGCAAATTAGGTTGGGTTTTTTTGCAAGGCAATGGGGTTAAGTGGTTTGCCCAAGGCCACACAGCTAGTTCATTATTAAATGTTTGAGGCCGGATTTGAACTCAGGTACTCCTGACTCCAGAGCCAGTGCTCTATCCACTGTGCCACCTAGCCACCAGAAAAATGCAAATTAAAACAACTATAGGGTATTACCTCACACCTATAAGATTGGCAAAGATGACAAAAAAGGGAAAATGATCAATGATGGAGAGGTTGTAGGAGGATTGGGATATTAACACATTGCTGGTGGAGTTGTGAACTGATCCAACCATTCTAGAAAGTAATATGGAACTATGACCAAAGAGAAATAAAACTGACAATACCCTTTGACCCAGAAATTCTAATTCTAAGCCTATATATAGGAGAAATCATAAAACATATGGGAAAAGTCCCACATGATCCAAAATATTCATAGCAGCTCTTGTAGTGGCAAAGAACTGGAAATCAAGGGGATACCCATGAGTTGGGGAATGATTGAAGAAGTTGTGGTACATAAACTTTATGGAATACAATTGTTCGATAAGAAATCATAAATGGTTGGACTCTAGAGAAGCATGAAACAAATTACAGGATCTGATGCTGAGAGAATGGAACAGAACCAAGAAAACAATATATACATTAACAACACTGTGCAATGATCACCCCTGCAGGATGCAGCTCCTCTTAGTATTTCAGAGAGCCACGACAATCCTGTTAGACCAGCTATGGACAGTGCAAATCCCATCCAGAAGAAGAAAAACAAAATTAAAAAAAAATACTTCAGAATCTGATGAAGACTACATCCACTTTCTTAAAAATATCTCATATATTTCTTTCCCTTAATCCTAATTCCTCTTACCAAAATGACTAATATGTAAACATGTTTAACATAAATGTGTACATACAATATTAACCTGACAGTTCGTCACTGAGGGGAGGAGGGGTGGGAAGGGAGAGTGTAAGGGAATTTTGTAACTTAAAAATATACACAGGCATATGGATGAATGTTAAGAAAATTTCATAATATGTATTTGGAAAATAAAATATCAATAAAAAAATTAAATCCCAGAAAAGAAAAAAAAGAAATAGACTTCCCTCTCCCATTTACAGAGATGAAGGACTATGGATGAGAAATGCTGTATATAATGTCAGACTTTTTTGATATATAGGTAAGGTTGTAGAACTATTTATTATTGTTTTAGTTTTTTTTTTGTTAAAAGGGATAATTCTCTGAGAAGAAAGAAGAGCAATATCTCGGTGTTTTTAAAAAGAACCTAAGAGTAATAATATAAATTTGAATTATAAAATTTAAAAGACTTTCAAAATCTGAGGAAGGAAATAAATAGAATCAATATTTTTTTTTAAAAAAATCAATGACCATTTGCATAAGAAAAAAATTCAAATAGATACCATAAATTGAATCATTATTTCCTCCCTTTGACATATATATTTTTTTCTGTGTAACTCACAAATTTGCAAATGGATGAATGTTGCAACACTACCATAGCCTGTGATTGGAAAAATAAAATAACATTTCAATTAGAAAAAATACATGCATATATTTTTTTCTTGATCTTTAAAGGAATAAAAAGCCAACATAAAGTTAAATTTGGATCTAATATTCTAACAAAGAAACTGAGAAAATAGAGAATGTTTTAAAAGGGATTTTGGTAGACCTGCAGTCAGGCAGTATTTGGACATGATTTATGGTCCAGCCCTAAGCACTGACACTAGACTTCTGTGCTAGAGCAAAAGTCAGAGAGGCATTGAGCTCTGTGACTTCTTCAATAAATCACAATTACCAAAACACCTGTGATAAATAGTTCAAATCTCGCTGTTCAATAGCTCTCAACATTTGTTGTTGGTTTGTTGGGGTCCCGCACTGATACATTAATTCCTCATCTTTACCCTAAGGATGCACTGACCACAGAAGTTCCAAAGGCTTTCCATTCATTACATGGAGAAGTTCGCAGTGCCTTCTATCTGGAAATGTTATGAAACCATCCCTATTATATTTTTCACCCTAAAATTTAATCTTTAAAATAACATTATTGATATCTTTTCTATCTTTTCTGTCACATTTTCTATCATTATATATTTCCCTTCCCAGGGAGTCATCTGTATAACAAAGAAAAAATAGTATGTGATGAGGCTCATCTGTAATTCTCAAAGAAAGGAGGAAGATTAACTGTTTTCTCATATCTCTTCTTTGGGGTCAAGATTGGCTATACTTTTAAAACAATCAGTTTCTATTATGATATTTTTCTTTCCATTCACATCATTATGGGCATTATGAATACAGTTCTACATATTTCACTATTTATCTGTCCATAAAATCCATGCATATCAGTCCTCATCAAATCCATTATTTGTCACAACATAGTAATATTCCATTGCATTCATGTCCCAGAGTATGTTTAGTTGTTCCACAATTGATGTGAATAAAAGTAGGATATTTAATTTCCAGTTTTTTGGTACTTCAAAAGTGCTACTATTAATATTTCACTGTATATGTTATCTTATAATTTAAAAGAAGGTCAACAAAATCTAAAACTTCTATCAAGACATCAGCATAAAGAACAGGTGGCATGGAAAAATGCAAGAAAAATTCACATGAAGAAGTAAAGATCCCCATTGTCAGAGAGTGACTTTCCAATACAGTGGCTAAGTGGACCATTAATTCTCAATTCATCACAAATTTCTTGAGTATCTACTATGAGCAAGGTGATGCCCTGGGTCATAAGGGCAGTAAATGAGCATCAGAGAACCAAATCCTTTAACTCCAGAACCAGGAAATTCTTCCACAGTATTTTTCTGCCTTTTAAGTGATTTGATCATGATCACACACATATAGCAAGTGTGTATCAGATCCAAAACCCAGGTATCCTCTTTACAAGTTCGGATTTATTACCCTTAATAGGGTTACTTCTAAAAGATACTATTGTGGTTTAGTGGTACATAAGAATTTACCGAAGGATGGATGCATTTTCTTTTTATTTCAGGAGGGACTCTGACCATATTTTACTTCACTTACAATTTGACTCAGGATTTTTCTTCTTCCTTTTCCTCCTCTTTTTTCCTGCTTCTCCTCCTCTTCCTCCTCAGATGTCTTGAGACACTAGAGTATTCTCTCTGCTTACTACAACCTCCTCCATTACAATATACCTTCTTAAGAGTAAAGACAAATTGGGTCAGGTAGGTTGCACAGTGAATAGAGCACCAACTCTAGAGTCAGGAGGACCTGATACTTAATCCAGCCTCAGACACTTAACACTCACCTAGCTGTGTGACCTTGGGCAAGTCACGTAGCACCACTGCCTTGCCAAAACCTAAAAAGAAAGTAGACATATTTACTTCCATATGTTTGTAACTAAGGACTTAGAACAAGTAGTAAGCACTTAATAAATATTCCATTTATCCCCAATTGATAAATGGTCAAAAGATATGAATAGGTAGTTTTCAAATGAATAAACTAAAGCTATATATAATTATATGAAAAAAATGCTCCAAATCATTATTGATTAGGGAAAAGCAACTTAAAACAACTATGAGGTACCACCTCACACCCCTTATATTGGCTATAAGGACAAAAAGGGACAATGATCAATATTGGAGAGGCTGTGGGAGGATTGGGACATTGATGCATTGTTGGTGGAGTCATGGACTAATCCAACTATTCTGGAGAGCAATATGGAACTATGCCCAAAGAGCAATACAATTTTTTATACCCTTTGACCCAGCAATTTCAAGACTAGGCCTCTATCTAGAAGAAATAAAAAAAAATTGGAAAAGACTCACATGCTCCAAAATATTCACAGCAGATCTTTTTGTAGTGACAAAGCTCTGGAAATAGAGGGAATGCCTATCAATTGGGCTGATCAAGTTATAATTTTTGAAAGAATGGAGCAAATTGCAGGATCTGATGCTGAGTAACAGGAGCAGAACCAAAAGAACATTGTACACATTACAACAACATTGTGAGTTGTTCAACTTTGATGGATACAGCTCCTCTCATGAGTTCAGAGAGCTAGCCCTCTGACAGATCCAGAAAAAGAACAACAAAACAAAAAACTCCTACAGAATCTAAATAAACACTAAATTCAATTTTAAAAATTTCTCTTAGGTTTTTCTTTTCTATCTCATGATTTTCTTTCCTTTCCCTTAATCCTAATTCCTCATAAAAAAATAACGAATCTGTAAAAATGCTAAATGTATATGTATAATATTCACCAGACTGCTCACTGCTGAGGGAAGGGGGATGGGAAAGGAGGGTAGAAGGAAATTATGTAACTTATGACTATGCATAAGTATGTGAATGAATTTTGAAAAACTTTCATAACTTATAATTGGGAACTAAATAAATATTACATCTACCTATAATTTAGTTACCTATTGACCAATTTAAGGCATTCAAAATTTGTTTGTAATGGGAATAGGGTGGGAGGGAGGAGGTCACAATAGAGGAATTCCAGCTCCTTAAGGGAAACAAATGTCCTATTTCTTTTTACCTTTATATTCGGAGCTTCCAGTTCATTGCTTAAATAGAGTAGACACTAATATTTTATTGAAATAAGTTCAATTGAAATTAAATGAGGAAGGTATATTTTAACAAGGATTCATCTTTCTTTGTTACTTTCTGTTGGAAATGGCAGTGCCCTCCCTGTCCCCTTCCACCAAAATAATGATGGGGGGATTTGAAGTTCACTTAGATATCAGGAAGACCTGGGTTCAGCTCCCACTTTGGAAACATGCCAATGGAGGACACTGGTCAAGTTAACCTTTCCCTGCTCTAAACAAAATTGGAAGACTATAAATGGAAAAAGAAGATGTCAACTTGTAGTTAAGTGAGTTCCCTCACTTGACAGTACCCTTCCCCAATGAAATCACTATTCCTAATTCTCTATTTCTTTCCTTAATAATCTCCCAATTCCTGGGGATGGAGCCAGGAGAAGAGCCTCTCCTAGGTTCTCTCTCCAAAATATTTTCAGAAATCTTAAAATTATGACTCTAACTAAATTTTCAAGAGACAGAACTCACAGAAAGATCCAGTGAGGCAATTCTCCAGCCCAAGATAACCCAGAAAATAATGAAAAAAATCTGTTCCATAGGGTTAGAGGGGTGGCGTCCACCTTAGTGAAGAAACTTCAGCCTCCTGGGAACAGCCCCAGGGTGCCTGGGAGCCATGACACCTGGCAGTAGAAGCAGTTTCCTGACCTGCATGCCAGGCAGAACCAAGCACAACTTGGAAGATCAGCAGGGAAACCTCTGCCACAACAAGCAGGAGGCCCAGGCCCTGATCATGGTCGTGACACTCAGCGCACACAGCATAGCCATGGCAATCAGCAGGGCTAGCAGTCCAGATCCAGGAAACAGAAGCAGGCCCAAGGAGCTGTCAAGCAGGAGCCTCCAGGCAGCTGCACCCTGAATGCTCAGCCCACAGAAGGTAAGGGAGTAGAGGGAGACTTCTAAGGTCTGTCATCTGTCCCTGCAATAGGACTCTGGGGCTGTGACCACATTCAGATCCTGATCGAAATCTAGGTCCCCCCAAAGAATAGGGACTTCCCCCCTGATCCCTGTTGTAAAGGGGTGCATTTTTGGTCATTTACAGACCAAGAGAGCAGTCAGAGTCTTACCCACTGAGGTCCTTGTGGGGGTGTCCCAATAAAACTCAAAAGCTCAGGAAGTACCCCAAACCAGGCACAGGCAGGGGAAATGAGCAAACAGTAAAAAAAGGAACCTGACCATTGGCAAATACTTTGTCTATGATCCCAAGGAACATCAAAATACTCAATCTGAAGATGAGGAAGTATAAGCTTCTGCATCTAAAAACTCCAAGAAAAATAGAAGTTGTGCTCAGGCTAAGAAAGAGCTCAGAAAAATTTTTGAAAATCAAGTAAGAGAGATAGAAGAAAAATTGGGAAAAAGAATTGAGAGAGATGCAGGAAAAACATGAAAACTAAGTCAGCAGCTTAGTCAAGGACATCCAAAAAATGCTGAAGAAAATATCATGTTAAAAACTAGCATAGGTCAAATGGATAAAATATTTCAAAAAGTTATTGAGGAAAAGAATGCTTTAAAAAGCAGAGTTGGCCAGATGGAAAAGGAGATAATAAAGCCCTCAGAGAAAAACAAATCCTGCAGATGTAGAATGGAGTTAGAGGAAGCTAATGGCTTTACCAGAAGTCAAGACACGATACTTCAACACCAAAAGAATGAAAAATTAGATTAAAATGTGAAACATCTCATTGAAAAAAAACAACTGATCTGGAAAACAGATTCAGGAAAGATAATTTAAAAATTATTGGGATACCTGAAAGTTATGATCAGGAAAATAGCCTTGACCTCATTTTAAAGAATTCCTACAGGAAAATTGGCCTGATATCCTAGAAGCAGAGGATAAGAGAAATTAAGAGAATCCACCAACCTCCTCCAGAAAGAGATCCAAAAAAAACAACCCCCAGGAATATTATAGGAATATTATAGCCAAGTTCCAGAACTCCCAAGTCAAAGAGAAAATATTACAAACAGCCAGAAGGACACAATTCAAATATCATGGAGCTGCAGTCAAGGTCACACAGGACTTAGCAGCAACTACATTAAGGGCTCATAGGGATTGAAATATGATATTCTGGAAGGCAAAAGAGCTTGGAATGGAGTGTAGAATCAACTACCCAGCAAAATTGAATAACCTCTTCCAGTGGAAAAGATGGACTTACAATGGCACAGGTCTTTCAAATGTTCTTATTGAAATGACCAGAGCAGAACAAAAAAGTTTGACCTTCAAGTACAGGGCTCAGGTGAAGCATAGAGAGTGGAGGAGAAAGGTAAATGAAGAGGGACTTAATGTATTCCTGCATAGAAAAAATGATACTGATAATACTCAAATTAACCTCCTCATTTAATAGAGCAGGTAGAAGGAACTTTTATAGATTTAGCACAGGAGACATCTGAATTTGAAGATATAATATATTGTAAAATGGAATCAAGGGCTAAAAAGCAAATGTACTGGGAGTAAGAGAAAGGAGAAGTGGAATAGGCTAATATATTTCATATAAAAGGCATTTTTTTGCAATGAGCTTTTTCAATGATATGGAAGGGGGGAATATGAGGGGGAATGAGGGAACCTTCATTCTCATCAGAAATAGCTCAGAGAGAAAACAACATACACAGTCAATAGGGTAAAGACATCTAGAGTAAAAAGAAGAGAAGGCATACAGGGGGAAGGGGGGGATGTGGGAGATAGGGGAGAGGGTAGATCATAGGAAAGAGTAGTCAGATATAGCATGTTTTCTTTTTTAGTTTTTGCAAGGTACTGGATTTGGATGACCTGTCTGAAACCCTGGGGCTGGGAGGTTGCTGGGTCTCTGGGGTGGTTATATGGGTTTGGGGCCTCTTGACCCCAAGGCCAGTGCTCTGTCCACTGCACCACTCAACTACCCTACAGAACATTTTAGAAAAGAGAGAAAATAATATATGGTAGTGGGGAGGAATGGATGGAGGGAATTAGAATCAGCAACAGCAACTGTGGAAAAATATGGAAGTTAACTTCTGTGATGGACTTATGATAAAGAATGTGATCCACCTGAAACAGAAAAAAAAGGAATCAATCTTTCAATAAGTCATGTATCTATGTTAAAGTAGACTCACCTAGCAACTCAAAGCAAATGAGATAACATATGCAAAGCACTTTCAGACCTTAATATGGCATATAAATGCTATTTGATTTTGAATATTAGCATGCTGTAGGTTTCCTATTTAAGTATCATTCTTATTTATTTTTTGCAAGGAAAATGGGGTTAAATGGCTTGCCAAAGGCCACACAGCTAGGTAATTATTAAGTGTCTGAGAACAGATTTGAACCCAGGTACTCCTGGCTCCAAGGCCAATGCTTTATCCACTATGGCACCTAGCTGTCCCTTAAGTATCATTCTTAATTCTTTATATCCTTCACCACTCTTATCCATCAATTGTCAAATTAATATTGTTTCTCCTTTTATTATATCTCTCATAGCCACCCACTTAGCACTACTCACATAGCAGCCACCATCCTTGACTAAGATATTGTCTCCTCCCTCTTGTACCATTGCGGTGGCCTCAAAATTGTTCTCCTCATCTATCTCCACTCTAAGTCATTCTCTACATGACTCTCAAAGAGATATTCTTTAGGCATAAATACAACTATTTTACTTGCCTGCTCAATAAGCTTCAGGTATGTCTTATTTGCCTCTAGGATAAAAAATTACCTTCTCTGTTGGATTTTTCAAGCCCTTTACAACCTGACCCTAATCATCCTTTCCAAGTTTATTATATATCATTCTCCTTCCTATGTTCCACAATCCAGCCAAACTGACTTTCTTATTCCTTGTCTATGGTTCCATCTCCCATCTCTTTTGTGGTAACTGTGTCCCAAGTCTGGAATGTTTTGTCACCTTATACAATATTTTTCATATTTATTTAATTTTAACTTATTGAATAAAATTTCTATAGCATAGTAAAAAATGATTCCTCATGAAACTGCAAATCTATTATGCATGCTTGTTATTCCTTTTAAATATATAATAGTTATGTATTTTTTTCTTTTTATCTTTTACTCCTACCCTAAAGATAACTACCATTAGATATGAATAGGGTGTGTGTGTGTGTGTGTGTGTGTGTGTGTGTACATATATATATATATATATAATTATTCTATACAATCTTCTGTTTATCAGTTCTTTCTCTGGGTACAGGTAGTATCTTTCAAATCTTTCACTGCCTTTAAGACTCAGTTCAACATGATTTTTCCTTATCTTTTTTGAACTGTTAACTCCCTGCCCTCCCTCAAATAAGCTTAGTTCTATTTTGTATTTGCTGTTGCTCAATTCGGTCTAACTGTGACTTTTTGAGTTTTCTTGGACAAAATATTGGAGCCATTTAACATTTCCTTCTCTACCTCATTTTACAGATGAGGAAACTGAGGAAAAAGTTAAGTGATTTACTCAAGGTCACCTAGTTTGAAAGTATTTGATATTAGACTCAGTGCTCTATTCGCTGTGACATCTAGCTTCCCCTTTATTTACCCTTAATAGAATGTAAATTCCTTGAAGGAAGTATTATTTCATTAATGTGCATAGTTGGTGTTTCATAAATGCTTGTTGATTGGTTGATTAAAGCAATCAATGAGCTTAGTAGTCCTAAAGAAGAATCTCAAGGTCATCATGGAGACTTCATAAATCACAATACTTGCTTTATTGTTTGGTTGTGTCTGGCACTTTACGATTCCATATGGAGTTTTCTTGGTAAAGATACTGGAGTGGTTTGCTATTTCCTGCTCCAGTGCATTAAGGCAAAACAGATTAAGTGACTTGCCCAAGGTCACTCAGTTAGTGATTGCCTAAGGCTAGATTTGAAATCAGGTCTTCCTGTCTCCAGGCACTGCATTCTATCAACAGTCATCTAGCTGGCTGCTTCCTACTAATGGACTTCCTTACATCTAGCCTAAATTAGTCTAGCTGTAGTGCTGTCCCTTCTGTCTGAGACCTATAGTAGTAGAGAACAGCTGGTCCCCAATTGCCCCATAATATATATTCACCAGCTCACAGATTTATTAGGTCTTGATGCATATTAGCTCTGTTACAGATTCAGAAAGTAGCAGGCTCTTGGCTAGACAGGCAGCCACTCCCAGGCCCCTATAAAACATGCCCCCGGGAGCTCTTAGCAGATGCCTGGCTAGAACATTGAAAGGAAAATCAAAAAGGCTTCTTCCCTCTTATTTTGAATTCATAGTGAATGTATCATGGAGGATCAACTGCCAGGCATCCCCAGTCTATAAAAATAAGGAAAGCCTCCTGTTTTTGCATAAATCTTCATATCAGGGTTCAATGATGACCATGAAAGTGGAGAAATCTAAAAAGAAAAAAGGTGTCCAAGAAGAATCCCAATCACAAGGCCATTGTGCTCTTCCATAAGGGGAGTATTAGTGACAATTTTAATCTGTTATTACCACACCAACCAAATCAATAATCTACACAAAAACAATAACAATGACAAAAATTACAACATTACATATTCAAAAAATATGTTCTCTTTCTTACAACTGAAGGGAACTGTGTTTTCTGACTTGGCAGCCCTAGACAGGATAGAAAAAGAAAATGATAGATTTTCCCCCCCATTTACCCAGAAAATCTATAGCAATTTGCACCATTTCCTTTATTTTCTTTTGTGGGTCATGCTTTGTAATTCACATGCTTGGGAAAAGATCTCAACAAACTAACCAGCCTGAAAATGTTGACAGAACTGTGAGAACAAAACACTTTCTGGCAAAAACAATAAATATTACATCTTTATCTTCCACCCATCATCAGTGATCCAGTGAATGAGAATCAGAGGCTGACCCAACACAGTTCAGGGGTGAAGTGATCACTCATGATACCGTTGATTTTTACCTACCTAATTCAGGAGCCAAAGGATATGATAAGGATACTGTGGTTACTCCTTTACAGGATGTAGGCATTGTCTCTCTCCATCCAGGGAAACGGCTATCACTTCCTCATGAAAATCCTCCTGGACATTTATCAAAATTAATAACACAGGAATGGAAAAACTGGGGCAGGAAAGGAGAATATTTGATTTTTATTTTCCTTTTGGAGCAAAAAATAACAGCTATTTTGAGAATAAAAATAAGTTAGTATGTTATGCAGAGTCATACTCCAAACCTTTTAGGAAATGGTGCAGCAAAGGAGAAAATATGTATGAGATGGATTTTTATTGACTCTTCTGTGAAGGAAGAAATTGAACTATATGTCTACCTACAATAAACACGCCCCTGGGAAACACAGGCATGAGGCCATCAGAAGATGGAGTATCTTGATGAATGCCACGCAAAAAGAACATAAAATGTAGCTGCTTACCACTCCATCTTGCATTGTGCCATTTACTATATCTTCTTCCACTCTGTGCCAGAGGTGCCAGTATTGACATATTAGATGAATTGTGCCTTTCTGGAAAGGAATAGATTTTGACTTATGCCACCACTAAAGTTTATGATGATGGCGACCCATTTAGAGGGGGACCCAATTGTTTCCTCACCCCTTCCATCTTTGGATAGGCCAAAAGAGAAGATATATTAGAAGACTGGGTTTACTTTGTTTATTTTTCTTGGAGGCTCTTATATACTTTAAGAATCTCATTATGATAAAGAAAATGAGAGCTACCTTCCAAGGAATCACTGAAATCTGAAGGCTAAGAAAAAATTGATGTGACTCTGAACAAAGTTACATTATAAATCTTAAATGTAAAAGATATACTATAAATTTCAAAATATTTGATCTACTATAAATGTATATATTAAAGATACAGTATCAATTAAAAGATGTAATATGAATCTCAAATATAAATGAAAGACTAAACTGAAAGGTGATGGTGGTAGTTAAGTGGGACAATTCATAGAAGCAGAGACCTACAGGAACCATAGAAGCCATTAATTCCAATCCCCTCATTCTACACATGAGGAAACTGAAGCCCAGAGTAAGGAATCTTGTCCAAGGTCACAAAGGTATCAGATTTTGAAATCAGATCCTCTGACTCTAAAATCAGTGATTTTTTTTCTTTTATAACATGAAATCATCAAAGAAATAGGACAGAAGACATCTTGCTAATAAGAGGAAGATCTCTGGATCAGAGACTTTACCATCCTATCTGTTCTAGCATAGCTTAGCAATCTCATTAACTTAATGTTCATGAGACACATTTCCAGAATGTTAAAGAAGAGATGTTCAATAGCATAGGTAATTATAATAATACTAGTTCAACCCCCTATGGTGGGAGGCGATGCAAAGGGAATTATTTATGCGATTAAATGGAATTTGCTATGTGACCCTTAGACCTGGAAGAGATTCTAATAATCAGTCAGTCAAAGAGTCTTATTTTAAAGAGGAGTAAACTGGAAAGAGAGAAGTTAAATAATATTTTCAAGATTACAGAGGAAGCAGGTCCTACAGTTCTGAACCTACTTTCTTTGACTCAAAATTTGGTGCTTTTACACATTAGCAGGTAATGATTATGATACTTTCTAGATTCAGTAAGGTCATTTGGAACAAATGTATATCAGTCATCCTAATACAGTATTTCAAAATGTAGTTTAGGCTTTTACACAGGGTAAGAAATATAGAAAGTATTTGAATGGGAGCCGGTCTCCATCCTGCAGGGGGCAAAATTGAAAAAAAAAAAAGAATAAATCTTCATAAGAGCAAATAGTAAAAGAAGAGAATGTTCTTTTTCTGTCTCTCTGATCTCTACTCCTAAGGATCTATAGCCCAAGAATATTGTTTTATGTTCTCACAAATTTCTCCTTAAGAAAACCACACATGATAACAGCCTCCTCTGGTTTTTAGTAATCTTTTCTCCCCATTGTTCTCCAAGCTACTAGGAAAAAAGATACAAATATGTTTTGTTTCCCCACAAACACACACCTGTATATGAACCTAAAATAAGATCTAGAAAAGGGAGTCATGCATTTCTTTGGGACCTCCCCTCTCTGACAGTACAGTGATTATTTGCTAATATTCATGGCTATTCATTACTGAGGACTAACTGTGGCAGGAGAGAGATCTACCCTCAGAAGCAGAAAAAGGAAGGAAAACATCAATTTTTCAGCCTTTACCTCTGCTATAAACTGGTTCTATGACCCTGAGCAATCTAGGCACTTTCTAAGTCTATTCTATGTAATTATAAATTACAGAGAAGATGCCTACCTACAATGGGAAATTTGTATCAGGACTTTTGCCACAGTCTCAGACCCCTTTCTCTATCAGCACAGGAGGGGCAAATGTCTCTAAAGGTGATAAAAACAGGCAGCTAGTTGGAACAATGAATAGAGAACAAGTTCTGAAGTCAGGATGATCATTTCAAATCTGATCCCGGACACTTAGTAGTTGTGTGACCCTGGGCAAGTCACTTAAACCCAATTGCCCAAGTGAAGAGTGATAAAGACGAGGACTGAGAAATCATTCATGAAAGTGTTCATCAAAATGCAGTGGAACTCCTCCTCCCCCAAAAGACCACACTTCCATGATGCCAACAAATATTGTAATGAATACAGTTCTCAATCTGGAGTCAGGAAAATAAGATCAGAATTTAAATGTAGCCACAGACACTGAGTGTTACAAAAGCTGTGAGACCCTGGGAAAGACATTTAACCTGTCACAGTTTCCTCACTGGTAAAATGGTGGTGATAAGATCAAAAAGATTGTAATAAAGATCAAATGAGATAATAACAGAAAAATCCTTTGCAAACCTTACAGATTTATATAAATATTATCAAAAATCATTATTATATTCTGGAACCAGAGGCAATAACTCACTGAAGAGAAGATCCTGAATCATCTGCCACTGAAGACTATCTGATTTTCTTATAAAGAAATCTCTGACCTGAAAGTTTATGGAAGCAACCCAAGGGAACAAGATTAAGAAGAATAAACAGAGAATGAGCTTTTAGGGGAAGAAATGGTCTCTGAGTCAGGGAATTTTTCTCTGTGCTCTATTGTAACCCCAGGATTTTCAGATATGCTGGCATTTCTTCTCCTCCTGTCAATGCTGAACTCATGGGCATCCCTGCAACATCCCTCAAGTGGTCCACTGAAGTTTCACTGTCCCTAACAAGGATAGTGTCTTGAATCAGCTGTCCAAGTGCCATTTTAGGCTATAGTATAATCTTGAGAACTGACTCCTCTAGTAGCAAGACAATGCTAACCAGGATTGTGAGGCATGATCCTTTCCTTATCGTCTAATGTACAAGTCATTAATCCGTCATATTCCACCTTCCTAGACTTGGTATCGATCTTATAGCCATGAAGCCATCCAGCCATTGAAAGAAAGTACTTTGAGTCATAGATATTGGAAATGTCTACTTTTAAACTGTTTTCTTGCTATCTACTATCAATTTTCAGTGAAATTCTCCTTTTTCAACATTACTGTGTATGTTGTGGTTATGGGGGGGAGAGAACAAAAATAGGGGCTCAAAGTAGTAGGCAAATTGGATGGTGAATATACAAAAACAACTTTTAAAAACTTGGAAATGGCAAGGGATACTAGAATCGCTTTGATCTCAGCTCTCTTCACTTCAGTAATTCAAGAGATACACATTTCATTCAACATGGTCAGTCCCTCCAGTAACTTAGGAAAAATAAGTTATTTAGTCTGCATTCACTGATTTGACCAAAATCATTCATGGACAACCTTCACGTATCAAATTGCCAACCCTTCTCTGAGCCTTTCTTTCCTTATCTGAAAAAAAGAAGACTTAGCCTGGGTATTACCTAAGGTCCTTTCCCTACTAAAGCCTGGTTTGTTTCCCCTCACAATCTGATTTCCTTTCATAGGCACCCATTAAAGGGGGTTGAACTAGCATTATTATAATCACCTATACTACTGAACATTGTTTCTTTAATGTTCTAGAATTGTGACCCTCTAACATCAAGTTAATGAGGTTGTCAAGTTATGCTAAGACAGTTATCAGGTAGTAAAATGGCTGATCCAGAGATCTCCCTCTTATTACCAAGATGCCTTGCATTCTGATTTTGTGTTACAGTAAAAAAAAAAGAGTACCGACTTTGGAGTTAGAAGACCTGGTTTCAAAATCCAATTTTGCTATTTGCTGTCATTGTAACCTTGGGATCAATTCTATTATCCCATGTTGTCCTTTGATTTTTGTTAGGTTGAACCCCAGCTCTATAATCAAAGCTTTTCCTGTTTGTCAGACCTTGCCCTTAGTTGATATACCTTTCAAAATTTCAGGGTACCTTCAACCTTAATGAGTCACCCTGGTAAGACTTCAGTAATTTTAATGTTCCCAATATAATTAAAATTCGATTTAAAAACTTTGACTATTCAGTGGCTTACATATCATATAATGGTATATTCATTGGATACTTAATTTCTTGGTGTCCATGCAAAATATGCAATGGTTAATTTTGAGATTCACACCACCACCACCACCATTTCTGTCATGCCTTACCAATTATTTATGACATTCATGAATCAAAGCTGCTTTGGGAAATTGACTCAAATATCAACTAATATTAATTTCGTAATGCTCACAATAGAAGTACTTGAGGGTTGAGACATCAATATTTGCTCTTATTTCAAGAGGAACATACCTGCTCACCCATCTTTTTAAATGTATCCACTTAGGCTTATGTATATCATTTAGCTCCTTAACCAAGCATTTGAGCTGGCAAGGGCACAGATGGAATTCTATTCCCTATCAGACCAGTCATTTTCAGCAGTTACATTTGGAACAATATGGAAGATGGCCATGCAAATCAATAACTTCTTTGTCCTCCCCATTCCTGTCTGTCTGTCTGTCTCCTCTCTTCTTTCTCTCTTCTCTTTCACTCTTTCCTTTTCCTCACTCTCCCCTCTCTCCCTCCCTCTTCCTTTCTTTTCTCACTCTCTTCTGTCTGTCACTATTAACTTCCCTCCCTCTCCTCTCTCTTACTCTTCTCTTCTTTCCTCCTTCTCTTCTCTCTTTCACACAGACTCTCTCTCTCTCTCTCTCTCTCTCTCTCTCTCTCTCTCTCTCACACACACACACACACACAGACACTCTCACACATTTTTTTTTTCTGATGTATAGCCCCTCTGGCACTTCTGACAAAAATCTACTGCCAAGACCAGAATTTCTTGCCAACAATGGTATCATTAGAAATTATCCTTAGAATGGTATTGTTAGAAAAAAAAGGGGGGGAGCTGAGAACATTAGCTCTTCATATTAACATGCTTTTCTTGCTACCCTGGAAAACAGAATGGGAAAGGTTCATGTGCACGAGTTAAGTGTCAGTCTCCTGGGTCCTGGGAAAGTGACAGAATGCAGATCTTACATTGAGATTGAATATACTGCTTGCAGAGGAAACAGCTCACTGCAGAAGAGACTTAACACCTGACCAAGTTTAAACTGGGCAGAGGAAGGGAGAAAGGAGGGGAGAATGCTTCTACCATATATATCTTGCAGCAAAATAAAGTAGACTAGTTTACAATTAAGGATCCCTGAGGCTGTAGAAGTTTGCTAGTCAACTGGTCAGTTAACTTCCTCCTATTATCTTCCTGGGTGATCTCCAGTGGCTAAGAATGACTGTCCCTAGGGATTTTGTGAGGAGAGAAAAGAGCTTGTTTTTTGTTTTATCAAATTAACAAGTATATTCACTGCATTATTGGGATGTTTTCAGAATAACTGAAATTGCTGCATTTGGGGGGTCACTGTAAGATCCCTTAGACTTTGCAAACCTAAGGTATTTCGCCATGAATTTGAAGCCATTTGCTTTAGATAAATAATTTCGCATGCCACACCTGCAAAGAGGTGAGGATTGGCTCTTCTACCAAGCCACCAATCATTTTCTGCCCATTTCTGGCACATCATACAGAATTGCCTCTGCACCATGTCTGCTTGCTCCTCCCATCTCTGCTTCTCAGGTGCTGAAGGGGTTACACAAAGACCTTGGAGATTCAGTGGTATTACACAAGATAACAAAGCTCTGGCTACACTGCAGTATGTCTATTTAGCATACAGAAGAGCCAGCAAATTCACCAGGGAAATTAGTTTTAATAGTAATGTGCTACTGTTAACAATTCTAAGGTTGATCATAATTCCATAATACTTAGGTTTCCAGTCTTTGAATGCTGAACTATTTGTTGTATTATTGTTGGTTTCTGATGTTCTGCATTAAATTTCTCATTCTGCATACTGCCCCTGAAGCATTGCTCTACTGAGCAAGGTTTAAAGGAAGTCTTACACATACTCAGACACACACACACACACACACACACACACACACACACACACACAAACAGTAAGAGCAAGAGGGACAGAGAGAGAGAGAGAGAGAGAGAGAGAGAGAGATTGAAGGAAGGTGGTGGGGAGGAAGGGACAGAGAGAAAGAGAAGGGAGGGAAGAATGTATGTGTGTGTGTGTGAGAGAGAGAGCAAGAGAGAGAGAGAGAGAGAGAGAGAGAGAGAGAGAGAGAGAGAGAGAGAGAGAGAGAGAGAGAGAGAGAGAGAGAGAGAGTTCATTTTAAGCAGGTGTTGTTGGAAAATGGATTTTTCACCCGCCCAGAAACCTTGTTTGCCAGACTCAGCAGACTCACAAAGAGAATGGCTGCTGGCACTTGGATATTTCTAGGCTGCCTCTTTCTCTGCCTTCATGAAAGCATTGGGAATATTATCGAGGAATGTCTGCTTTGGCAGAGCTCCCAATTTTATCAGTGCCAAACTTTAAAATCTCACATATAATTAAAAATCTCCCTTCCAAATAGAGTGTGAGCCTTACTGCAAGGAAAAAGCAAATTCCCGTCATTTTCAGCTATTTAGTGACCTGACAACCGGAATGCATTTGCAGGTATGAAAGAACCAAACTCCTCTCTCTCCAAAACCTTTTCTTTAAGAGTCACTTCTAAGTTGCCTGTTCTCCTGTGCGTGCGCGCGCGCGCACACACACACACACACACACACACACACACAAACAAACAAAACCTTTAATGCAGTTTCATCCCAATCTGCAATCCTGCAAATGTCTGGCATCTGCTGCTCATAATCTTTATTTTTAAAAATTCTGAACTTAAGAAATAATAGGGGGAAAAAGATGATTGTACATGAACTACCAACTATTATATACTGTTTCCTTTTTAAAATATATATAATAAAGTTATGATGTAACTTTCTTTTTCCTATTTTTTTCTTTCCTACACTCCTATGCCCTAGAGATGACACTATTAAACACAAATATATGTGTGTGTGTGTGCATGTATCTATGTATGTAAATCATTCTAAAAATATTTCTAGTTATCAGCAAATAGGATCTGGATGCAAAAAGCATTTTCATTCATAGATCCTTTATCATTAATATAGATATTTATAACAGTCAAAATGACTTAGTTACTCAAACTTGTTCTTAATATTACTGTTACTATAGACAGTGCTCTCTGAGTTCTGTTCATTTCACTCTTTTTTTTATGGAAGATGATTCGTGATTTTCTAAAATCAATGTAATTCTTAAAGCATAGTTGTTTAGCCATTCCCCAATTAGCAGACATCCTCACAATTCCTGGTTCTTTGCCACCACAAAGATAGCTGCTATAAATATTTTAGAACACGTAGGTTCTTTTTTATTTTCTGTAATCAACTTTGGGGAACAGACCTAGTAATGATCTTGCTACATTAAAGGGTATAGGCAGCTTAATAACTCTTTGGCCCTAATTCGAGATTGCTATACAAAATTGGATCCATTCACAACTCCACCAATTGCAAATTAATATCCTATTTTTTCCATATCCCCTCCAATATTTTTTGCTTTTCCCTAGAATCATTATTGAATGAACCAATGAGAAAGATGTAAATCAAATCTCAAGATTGTTTTAATTTGCATTTCTCTAATTAATTATGATTTAGAGGATTTTTCATATGACTATAAATTATCTTGATTTCTTCATTGAAAAAACTCTCAGTTCATATTCTTTGACCATTTATCAATTTTAGAATGGCTCATTCTTATATGTTCGACAAAGTTCTTTATACATGTAAAATATGAACTCTTTTGGGGCGTCTAGGTAGAGCAGTGAATAGAGTACCAGCCCTAGAGTAAGGAGGACCTGAGTTCAAATCCGACCTCAGACACTTACTAATTACCTAACTGTGTGACCTTGGGCAAGTCATTTAACCCCATTTGCCTTGCCAAAAAAAAAAAAACCTAAAACAAAAAGAAAAAAATATGAGACCTTTTTCTTAGAAATTGTTTATAACTACTCCCCCAATTTTCACTTTTCTTTCTAATCTTGGCTACATTTGTTTTATCTGAACAAACCTCCTTTACTTTAATGTAATGAATTATTCATTTTACAACTTACTCTGCCCTCTGTTTTAGTCACAAATTGTTTCCCAATCATACGTCTGATAACAATCTATTTGACGTTTTTCAAATTTTCTTGTAATATCTCTCTTTTATCAAGTTTATGTATCTTTTTTTGACCTTATCTTGATAAGTTTTGTCCAATATTGACCCATACACACTTCCTGCCATACTGTTATCTAGTTTTCCCAAAAATTTCTACCAAATAGAGAGTTCTTTCCCCCAAAAAATTGTCTTTACATTTGTTAAATAGACTACTATAGTCCTTTGATTCTGTAAATTGTATACCTAATCTGTTCCACTCTTATTCTAATTCTTAACCAGTACCAGAGAATTTTGATAATTATTCACTTAAAATATAGTTCAAAATTTTGTATGCCAAACCTCCTTCATTTACTTTTGTAAATGTCTTTGCTATTCTTGACCTTTTGTTCTTCCAAATGAATTTTATTATTTTTCTAATTCATTAAAATAAATTTTTGATAATTTGCTTGGGATGGCATTCAATATATAATTTTTTTCATATATTTTTTCTGACTTTGTTTTTGCAGGAATACTGCCAGTATTTTATACTGTCCATAATTATTTTAAATGGACTATTTCTTAATATAATAATAGTTTTTGTTTGTGATATATATATTGGAATATTGATGATTTGTATATATTTACTTTATAGCTTGCTGCTTTGCTAAAATTATTAATTGTTTCAATTAACTTTTTAGATGAGTCTTTGGGATTTTTCAAGCAAATCATCATATTGTCTGCAAAAAGAGATATTTTATTGCTTCATTTCTTATTTTTATACCTATTTCTTTTTCTTCTCTTATTGCTTTTGCTAGTAGTTTCCAGTAGTATTGAATAATATTGATGACAGTGTACATCCTTGTTTCATACCTGATCTTAATAGGAAGATTTCTAACTTTTCTCCATTACAAATAATGTTTGCTAATGGTTTTAAGCAATTTTTTAATCACCTTAAGGAAAATATTTTTATACCTATATGTTCAAATTTTTTAACAGAAATGAGTGTTGTATTATATCAAAAGTTTTTTTCTGCATCTATTGATATATTATTTTTGTCATTTTTATTATTATTATAATCAATTATGTTAATCTTTGCATTCTGAAATTAATCCTGCTTGGCGATAATATATACTCTTTGTAATATATTATTGCAAGTATTAACTAGTATTTTATTGAGAATTTTTGCATCCATATCCATTAATGAAATTGGTTTATAATTTTTTTCTCTATTTTTATTCTTCCTGGTTTAGATATCGGTGCCATATTTGTTTTATAAAGGGGGTTTATTGGGACCCCCTTCACTTTCTATTATTACAATAATTTATCTAATCCTGGAATCAGCTGGTCTTTAAATGTTTAAGAGAATTCACAAGTAAATCTGTCTGATCCCGGTATTCATTTATGGCCTGAACAATTTCTTTTGGATTTAAATATTCTGTTTCTTCTTTTGTTAATCTAAGTAGTTTATATTTTTGTAAATAACCTTTCATTTTACTTAAATTGTTAAATTTGTCAATAATTGGACAAAAACTCCATATGATTGAATGATTTCATCTCCTTTTGTGGCATATTCACCCCTTTCATCTTTAATACTAGTTATTTGTTTTTTCTCTTTTTTAAAAAAATCACATTGACCAATTTTAAATTAATTACCATAATTTTAGTTTGCTCTTTTTCTATTTTTTTAAAATAGTACATTCAGTCTACCAATCCATTCTTTCTTTAATTTATTGATGAAAACATCTGTAGATACAAATTTTCTTCTGGTTGTTGCTTTTGCTTTATCCCATTACATTTGATATGTTGCTTCATTATTATCACTCTTTAATGAATTCATTTTTTCTTTCCATTATTGTTCTTTAATCTATTCATTATTTAAGATCAGGTTGCATAGTCTCCTATTAAGTCTTTAATCTATATTCCTTTGGTTCCTCATTAAATATAATTTGTGTTGCATTGTGATCTGAACAGGATATTTTTAATATTTCTGCTTTTGACTGTAAAATTTTCTTGTCCTAATATATATATATATATATATATATATATATATATATATATATATATATATATATATACAGTCTTTGTAAAAGTACCATAAACTACTAGAAAAAAGGTTTATTCCTCTCTGTTCTTCCTGGATAGTTAGCATATTTAGTTTATCTATGATTTTATTCATTTCCTTGACATCTTTATTATTTATTTTTGGTTATATTTATCTAGTTCTGAGAGAAGAAGATTAAAGCCTCTCCTAATAATATAGAATCATTATCTATTTCCACTTATAAATCATTTAACTTTTCTCTTTAAAATTTAGATGCTAAAATATTTGGTTAATATTGATATTTAATCTTGATATACAACTCATAATCTTAATTCTCCACTTTCTACCTATCTGTGGAAGCGTATTTATTCCTCATTCAGAATCCTTAGGATTTGGTTTTCAAATTCTCACTTCACCTTCACCTTTAGGTTAAAAATAAAGACATGATTTTTTTAAGTCTTAGAAATGCAATTAAGTACATTAGAAAAATTACTCTGGTCTGGAGAAATCCTGGTTTTAACCCAACATTAAAAAAAATCTTTATTTTCTTAAATGTAATGAAGGAATTGGGCAAGTCAGATCTCATAAATGAAATTTTCCTTAATGAGTTGATAGAAGTATAGTTGTTGGGGGATAAAATGAGACCTGGTTCTAATATAACTGGGTTTTGCATCCAAACTCTAATATTTACCAGCTCTTTTATCTACATCACATGACTTCTCTGGGTCTCAGTTTCACCATCTCAAAAATTATGGGATAGAAAAGATGAATTCCAAGTGTCTTTGAACTTAAAGTCCCTCTATCTTTTTTTGTCTTTTCTTTATTTTTATTTTTACTTATATTTATCAAAGACATGTAATTGGATTGCTACAGTAATTTAATTTGCATATCTAACTTGAGGAAACTCAGAACCTTGACAGATTTCCATTTTCACCTAAAAACCTCTGTGTTTTATTGGGGACTTGTCAACAATAGTAATTCTTTCATTGTGGCCTATTTCAGCACTTCAAATGGCCCACAATTCATTCAACTGAGTCCTAATATTCTAAATGTTAGGGAAGTAGCAGTTAAGATTTTTGTCATCTTGCTGAAAGCAATAAGGAGTTATAAAAACTTTTTGAATGAAAGAAATCAGTATTGGGTCCATTCTCAAGGCACATTAAATTGTCAGTTATATACACTGTTGAGAAGACATGTTGGAGTCCAAAAAGACTTTTGAAAATTGTGTAAGAATTGAGAAAGACTGAAACTTAAGTGATGGCCATGGAAATGGAGAAAAGGGGATGGGCATGAGAGCTTCTGGGAAGGTATGGGAGAATGGAAAAAGACTAGAGAAATGAATATGTAATACAGATGGCTAGTTGAGGAGTTCAAGTAAACAGCCTATTATAAATTCAAATTAGCAAACCTGGGAGACTCAACAGAAACAGGGAAGTTTGAAGAGAGGTAGTTTTAGGGGGGAAATTGTACTTAATAAGTTTGATATGTCTATGGAACATTCAGGTAAGGATACTGATGATATAGGACTAAAGATTAGGAGATTTTAAGAGCATGAGGGAGATTTGTGAATCATTTGAACAGAGATAATAAAATTGAATGCATAGGATCTGTTAGAAGGAAATCACCTAGATCAATCACCAAAAAGGTAAATGTAGAGAAGAGGGACTGAAGACAATGCCATGAGATACAATAACACAGCACTGGACTATGTTTCACTATCCTACTAAAGAAACTAAGCAAGAATAGTCATCTATGTAGGAGAACCAAAAGGAAGACAAAAACATAGGGAGGAGAGAGGGCCCAGTAAGAAGAAATGGTCAATGATATCAATGTTCCAGCGCACTCAAAAGGATGAGGATTGAAAAATATTGAATCTAGAGACAAAGAGTTCCTTTTCAACCTTGGAAAGAGAAGTTTGAATTTTATTGGCCAGAAAACTAGATTACAAGGAAGAGAGAAATAAGTACAGTAATTGAAAATGGTAAAAATAAGGGTAGACAGTCTATTATGGAATTTTGTTTTTAGATCAGAGGAGAGATATAGAATGAAAGGTCAAGGGGTGAGATCAGGTAAAAGATTATGGCAGAGTCAAATGGGAAGTCAAAGAATGGGAAAACGTCAGTCAGCCCAATAGAAATTAAATGAAATTGAATTAAATAGGTCATTTTTCCTATAATGTTGAGTAGGGTAGGAGAAATGGATGAAGGTAGCAAACCACTGCTATTAAGTGCTTACCATGGACCAGGCAGCTAGTGCTTTGGACTTGGAATCAGGAACACCTGGTTTAAAATCCTACCATTGAGATCACTAGATATGTGACTATGGGCAAACCATCTTGATAAATTCTAGGCAACTCTCTAACATTTCAGACTCTATAAGGTTTAGACAAGTCTTTATACAGTGATATAGCAGATCCTTTACTGGACATGGAAAAATAATGGAGGAATGGTGCATATAGTAAGATTTGCCTCAGGCCATTCTTGTTCCTTGGTCAGTACAAATGTGGGACATGAAAAATTTCCACATGTTTATTATTAATCATAAGGGATGGGCAGAGGGACAAGTGTCTCTTACCACACAATTTTAATTAATGTGTGGCAATTTAGAATTTTCATTTTGCATCTCTAAGCATATTCCATAAATTGGTAACATTTTCTCCATCTTTTATTATAACTCTCTTGCAGATGAGAATTGTCTAAGAAAAACATTAATGCTCCTTTCATAAAAGCTTCATTTATCTTTGAAATAAAGATTTTCCTGTACATTAATCAATCACTCAATAGGCAATTATTAAATGTCTACAGTGTAGACTCAAGCAATTGAAAGACAAAAGTGAATTTGACCTTGCCCTGAAGGAACTTATGTGTCAACTGATGGTAATGCTTTACAGTGAGATAATATTTGGAAAGCCCTTACTATATCACCTGCACATAGTAAATACTTAATAAATGGTTATTCTCTTCTCCTTCACTCCGTCTAATGCCATGTTCTAATCTTAAACTTCATCTTACTTGGAAAATTGTCTTATTTTCTAGAATCATTAAATACAAAGTACAAATCTGTCTGGTATCTGAAATCTAAGTTAAATTTCTTACTTTGGAAGAAAGCATAGCTTAACATTTCCATGATCATTTCTAAATCAACAACACCTCAATGATTTGGCATTTCAGTTGATTGGGCTATTCTTCATAATGTGATTTTACACATAACTGAATTTTTCAAATTTAAATAAATTTTCAATAAATAAACTTTTCAAATTACATCTCTCTACCTCCTCCTTCCAAAAAGGTAGAGAGTTTTAACCTAAAAGGTATTGACAGCAACAAATGGTTAGATATCATTAGGAAAACCTCTCCAAACCCCCAGACCTCCTGAAAACTCACCCCCTGTTCCTCAGATCATCTCCTAGCTTCGCAAGTTGTCTCTCTCCACAGAGAAGAGTCTAGGCTTTGTGGCAATGATTGCTTAAGACAGCCCCATCCCATTTTCATTTTGGGAGGGTCAAAGAATATGAAGGTTTGAATGGGTTGCAATATGTATCAGAGAACAATTTTTTTCATCTCCCCCCATCCCACAAAAACATTTCTCTTTTCAGGTTCCCAGTTACTGTCACAATTCAGGACTCCACTCGAAAGTTTAGGAATAGATGGAGTTTTCCTTAAAATAATAAATAGTATCTATTTAAAACCATCAACAAATATATGTAATGGGGATAAACTTGGAGTATTTCCAATAAGATTAGGGGTGAAACAAGGATGCCTATTAGTACCATTGCTATTCAACATAGTATTAGAAATGCTAGATTTAGCAATAAGCTAAGGAAAAGAAATTGAAGGAATCAGAATTGGCAATGAGAATGCAAAGTTTTCACTCTTTGCAGATGATATGATGGTGTACTTAGGGAACCGAAGAAAAGCATCTAAAAACTCCTTGAAACAATGAACAAATTCAGTAGAGTAACAGGATATAAAATAAACCCACATAAATCATCAGCATTTCCTTTTATGAACAAAATTCGAGAGCAAGAGATAGAAAGAGAAATTCTATTTAAAGTAACTGGAAGGAGCAGCTAGGTGGAGCAGTGAATAGAGCACCCAGTCCTGGAATCAGGAGTACCTGAGTTCAAATCCGACCTCAGACACTTAATAATTACCTAACTGTGTGACATTGGGCAAATCACTTAACCCCATTGCCTTGCAAAAACATAAAAAAAAATAAAGTAACTAGAGACAACATTAAATTCTTGGGAACCTACCTCCCAAGACAAACCCCAAAACTGTATGTACACAATTTTAAAGCACTTCTCACCCAAATAATGTCAGATCTAAACAAATGGAAAAATGTCAGTTGGACAAGGTTAGGTCAAGGCAATATAACAAAAATGACAATTCTACCCAAATTAAATTACATATTCAGTGCCTTACCAATCAAACTACCAAATAATCATTTTACCAAGCTAGGAAAAATACTAACAAAATTCATCTGGAGCAACAAAAAGTCAAGAATAGCAAGGGAACTGATGAAAAAAATGTAAAGGAAGGTGATCTAGCTCTTCCAGATCTAAAACTATACTATTAAGCAGCAGTCACCAAAAATACCTGATACTGGTTAAGAAACAGAGTAATGGATCAGTCGATTAGAATAGTTTCAAAAGAAAGAGTAGTAAATGATTACAATAATATATTGTTTGACAAACCCAAAGACATCAGCTTCTGAGATAAAAACTCACTATTTGTCAAAAATTGTTGGAAAAATTGAAAAATAGTAAGGCAAAAACAAGGTATAGATCTACATCTCACACCCCATACCAAAATAAGTATAGGTATAAGATTTAAACATAAAGGGAAACACCATGGATAAATTAATAGACCTATCTATCAGATCTGTGGAAAAGGGACAGATTTATGACCAAACAAGAAATAGATGACATCATAAACTGAAAAATGAATGATTTCAGTTATATTAAATTAAAAAGATTTTGTACTAATGCTGCCAAAATTATAAGGAAATCAGAAAGCTGGGTAATAATCTCTACAACTAGGAGTTCTGTTAAAATCTCATTTACAAAATATATAGAGAATTATATCAAATTTATAAGGTTACAAGTCATTCTCAGTTGATACTCAAAAGATATATATATATATAAACAGTTTTCAAATGAAGAAATTAAAGTTTTATATATATATATATATATATATATATATATAAAATCATAATAAAAATGCCCCAAATTATTTTTCACTAGAAAATGCAAATTGAAACAACTCTAAGATGCTACCTCACACCTATCAGATTGACTAAGATGACAAAAAAGGGAAAATGATCAATGTTGGAGAGGTTGTGGGAGTGTGGGAGAATTGGAATATTAATGCATTGCTGGTGGAGTTGTGAACTGTTCTAACCATTCTGGAGAGTAATATAGAACTAAGTCCAGAGAGCAATAAAACTGTTCATACCAGTTTGACCCAGCAATTCCAATTCTAGGCCTATATCCAGAAGAAATAATAAAAATGGGAAAAGTCCCATATGTTCCAAAATATTCATAGCAGCTCTTTTTGTAGTGGCAAAGAATTGGAAACTGAGGGGATGCCCATCAACTGGGGAATGGTTAAACAAGTTATGCTACATGAATACTATGGAATGCTATTGCTTTATAAGAAACCAGAAATGGTTGGATTCTAGAGATGCATGGAATGAATTACAGGAGCTGATGCTGAGCGAAGGGAGCAGAACCAAGCATAATATATATATTAACAGCAACATTGTGAGATAATCAGCCTTGAAGGCTGAAGCTCCTCTCAGCAGTTCGGAGAGCTGGGATAACCCTATTAGACTGGGAAAAACAAACAAAAAGAAAACCCCTTCAGAATCTGATGAACACTACACTCACTTTTTTTAAATTTTTAATTTTTTTTTACTACACTCACTTTAAAAAATATATATATCTTATGTATTTCTATCCTGAAAATGACTAATCTGTCCATGTGTTTAACACAAATGAGTATATACAATATTAACCTGACTGAGGGGAGGGAAGTGAAAATGAGAATGGAAGGAAATTTTGTAACTTAAAAATATACATATACATATAGATGAATATTGAAAAACTTTTATAACATGGATTTGGAAAAATAAAATATCAATTAAAAAGAGCTCTGTGAATTAATTTGTACCTTTTTACAATTAAATTTATTAATTAAAATTTGTCTTTTCTTTTTTAAAAAAGGGAGTTTTTTAATTGTGTTTTGCAAGGTAATGGGATTAAGTGACTTGCCCAAGGTCACCAGCTAAGTAAGTATTGTATCTGAGACTGGATTTGAACTCAGATCCTCCTGACTCCAGGGCTTGTGCCCTATGCACTGCACCATCTAGCTGCCCCATTTGTGCAAATTTTAAAAAATATAAAATTATTAACACTGGTACATGCATAATTAACAAATAACTAAATATAATCATAGTAAGGTATATGCACAAAATCATTTCTACTGAAAGACATGTGGGATCAAAAAGTAATGGCAATTGCTCAAGAGGAATCAGTGTTCAAATGCTATTTCCATGACCTTGAGCATATTATGTCCCTTCAGAGACTCAATTTCCTCATTTGTAAAACAAATTTTCTGCTTTGAAAGGGAATACAATTTACTTAATATTTCCATGATAATCTCTAAACATAAATCTCAACAGCACCTCATATAAACTTACTAATGCCCAAAGGTCTTTTTCAGATGTAAATTCTATTCTCATATTGATCCTTAATTACTGCTGTTATAAGGAAATGGAAAAGAAAGGGTCTTTCCTCCTTTACCCGAATCGTTGACTTTCAGTATACACTTCTATCTAATTCACTTGCAAATCAAGACAAATCCCTTGTGATGTTATTGGTCCTCTTCCAAGATGAAGGATGAACTACAAATGTCCTATTAAAAGTCTTACTGCATCTAATCATCTGTTCTGTAAGAATATATACAAATCCAAATATCCAGATGTCCAAATGATATCAAACAGTGATTAGAACAATGTCTAAACTATGATCAATAAATCTGTAATGCATACCTGAAGACTTCCCATAAAGTATATTAATATTTAATACTATGTTGTCTTTTGCTTCCCTTGAAGATTGTATTCCCTGAAGTTTGAGATTGTTAGACATCTGATTTCTGGATAAGCTAAGGTGTTACTGTGGTCGATTGGCAGCTTCAGCTGACATTTAAAATTCAGCAATATATGTTTTCTAAAACTAGAAGGTAGAATTTCTTTTTCCTGCATTAGCCTGCTTATACACTGTACAAGTTCGCAGATTTATTTTTCTACAGGTGGAAAAAAAAAGCATCATTGACTTATCTGTAATTCTATGAGATGCACCAAGATAAATGTAATAGTTTGACAAACCAGCTCTGTTATTCCTAATGTGAGTTTTTCTGGCTGTCTTAGGCATCCAGAAGAAATTGTTTATTTTCCTGGCTCTTGAAATACTGTATGTTGTTTATTTTCTTTCCTGAAAGTACTTTAAAGTATTTAAAATTGCAATTATACTTTAAAGAGTTCTGTTAATTACATGCTAATTGAATTTTCTGATTAGACTCTCCCTCCTTTACTTTCTCCCCCTCCCCCCAAAAAGGTACCTTGTGAATTTGGCAGATTTTGTTTTTATGCACTGTGTTCATTTTTCTATGGTAAAACACTTAGCTCTGGATGGCAGCAGCTGGATGGGGAGCCTGTGGAATCTGAAGTCCAGATGACTTTTAGTTAGGTGATGGAGGAAAAACAAAAATCATTTTTTTACTGATTGAGCACCATATTTTTCTGATAAATTCCAAATGGCAGATTTGGGATTTTCTGAAATGGTAAGGGTGGCTTAGGACAAATCACTCAAAGCCTCATCAAATCCCTACTGGGCATCATAATTCATTTCTTGGCATTGCCACTAAACTAACAGGAAGGAAAGAAAAGTCCTTACAACCAAAACTGAACAAATCCGTTAAATCAAGTTAGGGAAAATACAACACAAGATTAGAGATATGGCATGTCGCTCAAAATCAGAATTAGAAATTTATAAAGTTTCTTCTCCCCCCCTACCTTTTTCTTTGAATAAGCCATTTTATCTTGGAAATTTGGCAAAATAATTATTTTTCCCAACATAGACAAGTTTCAAATCTGTGGATTTCTTTTGAATTTCTTTTTTATTTTATTTTATTTATATGAGGTGGTTTCCCTGTGAGAACACAATCTCCAAAGGGATAAAAATTAGGGATAAGACATGTACCTTCATATTATAGTGATCCAGTTGCCAACAAAATTTTGAAATCTGTATATGTGTGTATGTATGTATGGTTGCATGCATATTTGTATTTGTGTATATATGTATTAGACTCCTTCATTTAGCTAAGTACTTAGCTCAACTCTAAGAGAGATAGAAAAAGAAACAAAGTCTGATCTTTGTTTTCATGAAATGTACAATTTGTAGTAGAGCTGAACCTATGCACAAGAAACTCTGAAAAAATTAGATCCTACAAAAAAAAATCATAATTGGTCTTACTTTAGAGGTCACCTGGTCCAATTCATTTGTTTTACGGATAAGGGCACTGGCCAGAGCCCATAGGAGGGAAAATTATTCATCCATGTCCACAAAGATAAGGCATTAAAGTCCATGGGAGGGAAAATGACTAATTCAATTCCACAAAGATAGGGCATTGAAGTCCATAGAAGGGAAAATGATTTATCTAAGTTTACCAAGATTGGGCCCCTGGGAGGGGAAATGACTTATCCAAATCTAAAAAGTTAGTTTCAAGTTAGATCCAGTATTTTTCTCAAAATATAATTTTAAAGCACTCAAATGCAGCCTCTGAAAGTGATTATTAAATATTTATTCCCTCCCTTATCCTTCTTATCAGACCTTTACTACAAATTTGGTACTCTCTCCCAGAGTAATTTCTAAGATGGAGTGATCAGCCCTCAACTCAAGTACTAAAATTTAGAGAGCCTTGATAACATTTATAATCTTCATGAATTGTAGAACTGTTTAATTTTATCACTTAATAAGAACAATTATTTAAAATGGTAAGCTTAGAGGTAGCTGCCCCACCCCAACTAAAGATGTCCCTGAAGGGGACCCCCATCAAAAGAAGACCAGGTCTTCAGGGTATGCCTACCCTAGGCATCTTTTTCTTTTCTTTTGCAGTGCAAAAAATTGCTAACTATGGCTCTATTCTTTCCCCAACATCATGACATGTTGAGTCATTTTTCAGTCAGGTAGATTCTTCATGACCCTATTTGCAGTTTTCTTGGCAAAGATCTTGGAATGGTTTGCCATTTCCTTCTTCAAATCATTTTATAAGTAAGGAAACTGAGATAAAAAGTGTTAAGTGATTTGCCCCACCAGGGTCACAGACCAAGTAGTTATCTGGGGCTGAACTCGAACTCAAAAAAGGTGTTTCTTAGACCCTAAACCCTGTACTCTATCTAGTGTGCCACCTGATAGGGGCCTTAGAGATTACCTAATCCAACCCCTTTAATTTACACACGAAGTAACAGGTTCAAAAGGAAAAGTAACCCTCCCAAGGTTATTCAGGTTGTCAATTCAAACTCAGGTTCTCTTAATTTAAATTCTATATTCTTTCCAACCAGTCTTTTCAAGCTTATGTTTAACAGCACTAAACTATGAGAGCCTCCGGAGACTTGCTTCTCTGTAGCCCTAATAGCATCAAAGATGCTACCAAGTACATTATGAGTACTGGAAAGGACCATAGAATCATCTAGTCTACATCCCTTAATTTACAAAGAAAGAAGCAGTGACCCAAGGAGATCTAATTTCACAATGGTAGAAAGTATAAAAGTCTTATCTTCTCAAAGGCACTGGATTCTTAGAAGATAAGACTTCTATAAAATGGAGAAGGCAACAATGGTGCACTGGAAAGAAGACTACATTTGGAGTTGGAGATATTGGTTTCTAATCTTGACTCTGCTGCTCATTCTCTGTGTGACCCTGGACAAGTCATTTAAGTTAATGAATTTCAAATTTTGAAAAACAACACAAAAAAACTTCTTTTCGTACTGCAACCATATTTTAATTTTATCAGTGTGGGGTCCTCCCTCCATCAATGTAAATCATTCCTGATCCTTTTAGATAGTCAGAGGCAGATTTCATAAGTTTCAAGAGTCCAAAATATATCATTTCCCCTGGTGTCCAACCCTCTGGCACCAAGACTCTATGAACTTAATGGAAATGCTCCTCAAGCATCAGACACACAAGGAGTCTGTGCTGAAAGTCTTTCCAGCTTGGTAAGACCCATAAGAGTTTGGCACAGCTCTCCAGAAGCAAGGATCAACCCCACCCCATGTGATGAGAAAAACTTTCATGGAGGAAAAGAAAAGAAATGACGTGGCAAGAAAATGTTACTCCTGGGACTTTAGAAGTTGTCCCTCTGCACTTATCCAAGAAAGTGCAGCATAACCTTCAAAGCACTAGATATAAATATGACTTATTGCTATTAAATTAATATCACACTGCCTCTAATATCCAAGGATTTTGAGTGAATGACCTTCCACTTCATTATCACAGATAAGATTCTGAACTTTGAAAAAAATCAATTAGGGGATGATTCACAAAATAATTTCTCTGGTCAAACTCCAAGCTGTCCTTTTCTTCAATGCTCCTGCCAAAAGCACTAGAAAAAGTCAAATTTCAAGAGGAAAGGTCACTATGATCTGAAATCTATACTCAGTGAGGAGTCACAAAACTAAGTATCTCACTAACATTTCCAGGGCTTCTACAATCCAGGGGGAGATATGGAACCAAGACTAAGGAAGACATCACTCAAAGAAAGTGAAAAAGAGAATGTGGCTAGATAGCCCAGGAGCAGCCTGTTTACAAATGGAATGATAATAATGAGGAAAGCTGGTCATCCAGTCCAATTCCTCTTATTATGTTGGGAATTTGAGATCCAAATAAGTTAAATGACTTGTTCAGGGTCACACAGAGAGTGAGCAGCAGAGTCAAGATTAGAAACCAATATCTCCAACTCCAGATATAGTGTTCTTTCCACTGTACCATTGCTGCCCTCCTCCATTTTATAGACAATATATCTTGATGAGAAATGCACTGGATTTTGAGAAGATAAGTCTTCTAAACTTTCTACCATTGTGGAATTAGATCACTTTGGGTCACTCTTTCTCTGTAAATTAAGGGAGGTAGACTAGATGACACTCTGATTCTTTCCAGTTCTAATATTTCATCATAATTAGTTGGAATTTTATATCCTTGGAAGAGCCTAAAGGAAGGGTCGTGCTTTATTAAAAACAAAATTTGGTGTGGGAGTCACTGGTAGTGTTGAAAGGCCTTCAAAGGAGTCTATAGGATAATTTCTCATGATATTAGTCATTAATATTGATAATATGGCAATGCTTAACTTTAATTTCAGACATGAATTAATAATATAATTATGACATTTAATAAAAACCAGATGCCAGCTCATTGGTGTTTCATCAAAAATAGTAATTGCTTATGCAAATAATGCTAATAACAAGTATTTAATTACTGTAATAGCTGCTTCAGGCAGTTATCTTAAGACTAAAAGTTGCAAAGCAATTACTAGATCTTCATGGGATGAAGAAACTCTTTCAATAGGAATTCTCTAAGCCAGAAAAAAATCACATGTCCAGTAAAAATAGCAATAATGATGTCTGATCAAAAATGAAATAATAATAATAATAAAATAACAATAAATTCTTATTGAATAAAGTCAAATGAACAGAGATACTAAATGCAACCCTTCTTAGGGGGTTTTTGTAAAATGTAAACATAAAAGATCATAGACTTATATCTAGAAAGTTCTTCAGAAGCTATCCAATTAAAATCCTCTCATTTTACAGATGAAGAAACTGAGGCCCAGGAAAACAATTTGGTCAATTTCTTGCAGGTATTGAATGCCACACTCCACCCTCATAAAGCTTAGTGGATGATTTGTCCTACCTATAAAGCTGAAAAACCCTTTATCCAAAGATCTCAACTAAGAACTTGCCCTGACCTCTAGATAGAATAGTAGGAACTGTTCTATCCTTGTGGTTCAAAAGAAAACTTGGGAATGGATTCAGTCTTAACAATGTGGATTCACTGTATTTGGCTTATCACCAGTATTCCTTTCTTTTGGAAAGCTGTGTCCCTGTCCCCTTTGAAAAATAACTTTCTAAGAATAGTTGCAACTTATGGTTGCTATCTACTAAGTCTGTCTTCATACGTAAAGATGGCATATAAACTTCAGTTTATCAGACACTGAATGACTCAGTTTGTAGTGTGGCAGGCACAAACTGGGCCTCGATGATTCTTCAAGCTAAGAACATTAACATACCAGCCAAAGGCATTTTTCCAAGAAGATTAGATACTGACTAAGAAGAGTGTTTGTTTATTTTACTGAGAAAATTTAGCTTTTTACTTCTCTGATGCTTATATAAACCATCAGGAACATTTATCATCAACAAGGACATCAAATTGCACTTTGTAACTGGTAGAAACTTGAACATTAACTTAGAGAGATTAGCAAATTGGAGGACAGCGGTTGCCATAAGGTCAAAGTTATTAAAGAATTATTTTTTTCTAAACTACCAAGTTTAACAAAATATTATTTACTTCTATAAGTAGTATTTTTTAAAGTAATAAATAAATATTGATCAACCTCCAACCATGCGTATTACTGGACTAGATCCTGGGAATATAAAGATGAAATAAGGCACAGTTCCTGCTCTCAACATGCTTCTAGTCTAGTATTTAGAGAGAGGGATATTATAAAAGGAATATATAAATAGCTATGGTGTAATAAGTATTATGCAACCATGTATTAGGATGTATACATTGGAAAAGTTCAACTAAATTGGTCAGAGAAATTTAAGAAAAGAAATCACTTGGAGTTGATGAGGGATGCAGAGACTGGTAGTTCAGTAGTTCTGTTTGACCAAAAACATGGAGTATTCATTAGGGTAGCATAGGATTAGTTTTATGATTCTCTCCCTCCCACCTCACTCCACTAAAAAGTAAACTCCTTTAGAAGTGGTTCAACATTTTGATTTGTCTTTACATTGTCAACATCTGGTACAGTGCCTTCCTTGCACATTGTTTTGCCATGTCTTAAAGACTCCATAGACCAGCTATCCATGGACTCCACGGATCAGTAGTTTGGCATTTCCAGTAGTTTGGCAGTTTAAGAAAATAGATAAGAATCAGCATGACTGGAGATGACATGCATCTGTAGTGGTTTGGCATTTCCAGTTTTCTGTAGGCAGGAGTTAAGTGACTTGCCTAGAGTCACACAACTAGTTAGTGTCAGGACAGGTTTGAATTTTGGTCTTTCTGACTACAGGTTCTGACTACAGCACTACCCTTTGCTTGCATCTAGTGGGTACAATTTAATAAATCCTTATTAGAATGGATTGGTTTAGACTGAAAGCATACTCCACTACTCCAGTGGGTTTCTTATTTTATCAAAGTAGACAAGTATTCTTTCCAACAACATAGGCTGTATTCCATCCATACCTACCCATCCTTTGTGACTCTTATCCATGATCTTCCATGAACTCAAACTGAGGTAGGGTTTCTGAAGACCCAGCATGCTAGAGGCCTTCTGTGAACTCTCTTGACATCACAGTGATACCTGTAATACTCTTTTATAATCACTTTCTTTGACAATATCCTCTATACTACTTCTATAAAATTTCTAGTTTCTAATGTGTTGAGCATCCTTTTATCCATATGTTCTATAACTTTCAACTATCCAACAGCTGTGATGAAATGTCAGTATTAAAATGGTGGATCTTTCAGGGAGAAGTTTGAAGTAATTAAAACAACTGAATAGTTTCTCCAAAATAATCTCTCATTGTCTTCTTCAACTCTGGGACCAATGCATTACTCAAATGTAATTTGTGTGTGTTTGTGTGTGTGTGTGTGTGTGTGTATGTATGCTAATGTGTGCATTATGTAAACACATAGGCTAATAGACAATCTTACTGATTTGTTACAACTAAATGTCATAGTTTTGACAATCAACTTTCTTTATCCACTTTGTTTTTTTCTGTGTATATAGTCTAAAGACATTGCTAAGAGATGCAGTACTAGAGATCTGAGCTACAAGTCAGCAAGATCTGAATTTAAATCTAGCCTCAGACACTTGCTAGTTGTGTGACCCTGGGCAAGTCCCTTGACCCTGGAAAGGGAAATGCCAAAGCTCCAGGAGCTTTGCCAAGAAAATGTGACCTAGATGAGGTCACAAAGAATCAGACATGATGAAACAAAAACAAAATTTAGTTCAAACGTATTTGAATAATTATTTATTTCATTTTGGACTTGGACATCCTACAGTGCTTAGTAATATTTTACACTACAAAGTTCATTCCAAGAACTAAATAGTTTTCCACAGGTTCCAGCCTCCTCTTAGTTCAATTTTAGAACCAATGCATTGTCCATTTTCAATATTCTTTATATATGTGTGTGTATATATATATAATATATATTCACATACACATATGTATGTAGGTATATAACTTAGTGCATTGTGTTCATAGGAAGATGATTTTTGTCCTTTATTCTGGAAGAAGACAATGAGATCAGGGAGGTGATGCATATGCAAATTGGGTGAGTGGGTGGGGGGTGTTGGGCTAAGTCACTAGTCTCACTTACTCTTCCAGAGTTATCTGGGTCCAGAAAACAGATAAGAATCAGGATGACTGAAGTTATCCCTGGATGCAAAGCAATCAGGATTAAGTGACTTGCCCAAGGTTACACATAATCTGGGACTGGATTTGAACTCAGGTCCTCCTGACTTTAGGGTTGACACTCTATCCACTGTGCCATCTAGCTGCCCTATACATATACACATATAATACTTGTATACAAATGCATATTCACACAGGTATAATGCAGACAGATATAGGCAATATAAATAGTTATTATATAGAAATGACCAAGCTCCATGGGTCAATTATCCAACTACATATCCACAGACTTAAAAATAAACTTTGTTCATCTACTTTGTTTGTCCGATGCACATAGGCAAAACTCTTCTAAGTGATTATAGGCCTCATTTTGGAAGTGCCACAAGATTTTGGGACTTGATGAAATCAATGATCTCAACATATGAAAAGAGGAGTAGCAGGAGAACCATACTATTTAAGGGAATTCCTCTTTATTTTGGACTTTTTAGAGGCACTCCTCAATAGCAAATATCTTTAAAAATCAAATGTCTCCCTGTTTAATTCTTCACATGATATCAGTAATTGAAGAACCATTAAACAAGATCATCTTTGTTATTATATCTTTCAAAGAATCTTAAATAATTTTTCATATATGTGCGAGACATCTGATTGGAAAAGAGTTTTTATATGGCATTTATTTTTCCTACTGAGTGAAATGTTGGTCCATTTTGTTTTTAATGGTATCTGAGCTCAGTGGACTTATATCCTCTATGTTCTTCCATCAAGTGTATATTGGTAAAGGTAAGGTCTACTATAAACTATCACTTATGAAATCCTGCTTATTCCCACCTAAAATCTGCATCAACAATATGGGTCTATATAGAGAGATTATTTTCATCAAAATTTCATTTGAAATAAAAAAGCAGGCATATTGGTAATTATCTCCTAAGAGATGGCAAGAAGTTTAAGGACATCTCCATTGCCCAACTCTATCAAGGTAAAAGGAATAGATTGTCCTGTGACAATCACAGGGGTAGTTCTCTCTTAGTCATTGCTGGTAAAATTCTTGCCAGAATTCTTCTTAATAGACTGATTCCTCACCTGGAAGATGGTCACCTCACTGAGAGCCAGTGTGGCTTCAGAAAGGGTTGAGGAACAGTCGATATGGTGTTTACTGCTCAACAACTCCAGGAAAAAATGCCAGAAACAGAACAGTGGTCTGTATACAATATTTATAGATCTGACCAAAGCCTTTGATACCATCAGTCATGAAGGTTTATGGAAAATTATGTCAAAATATGGTTGTCCAAAGAAGCTAATCAGTATTGTACATCACTCTCATGCCCAGGTTCTGAATAGTGGATGATGACCTGGAGATTTTCCAATCACCAATGGAGTAAACCAAGGCTGTGTCCTTGCTCCCAGGCTTTTTAGCATGATGTTTTCAGTCACATGAACTGTCACCTTCACTGAGAATGAACAGGATATCAAGGACAGCTATTGCACTATTGATACAATCTTCAACCTGAAAAGACTACCAGCCAACACCAAAGTGGAGGGAGTGTTGGTACATGATCTTCTGTTTGCAGATGACTGTGCCCTCAATGCAGCCTCTGAAGCTGAGATGCAGCAAAGTATGGATCAATCCTCTGTTGCTTGTGCTAACTTTGATCTAACAATTAACATCAAGAAAACCCAGGTGCTCCATCAGCCAGTAGCACACTATCCATATGTGGAACCATCAGTAAAGGAGAACCAACAGTAAATGAAGAAGTTTTGAATGCTGTGGATCAGTTCATTTCTCTTGGCAGTCCTTTCCAGGGAGGTACACATTGACAATGAGATTGACACATGCATTTCCAGAGTTAGCTTAATATATGGGAGGCTCCAAAAAGTGTGGAAGAGAAGAGGTATTAGACTGACAACCAAACTGAAGGTTTACAGAGCTATTGTACTAACTTCATTTCTGTATGCATGTGAAACCTGAACAGTCTACCAGTGTCATGTCAGGAATCTGAATCGCTTCCATGTAAATTGGCTTCTGAAGATTCTGAAGATCACCTAGCACAAGAAGAAACCAGATACCAATGTCCTTTCTCAATCTAAACTGCCTAGCATTCCAACATTACTACAGACATCACAACTATGATGGTCACATTGTTCAATTCCTAAATGTATGATTGTGAAAAAGACTATTTTAGGGAAAAATCAGACAGGATAAGCACTCACAGTGGACTTAGAAGAAGTGATACAGAAACACCCTGAAGATATCTCTTAAAAACTTTACAATTGGTGTTACAGCATGGGACATACTAATATAGAGCTGTTTAGCATGACAGTTTCTCATCAGAGAGGGTGTTGCGCTCTATGAGCAAGACAGAATGAAAGCAGTTCAAAGGAAACATGAGATGTGTAAGTTGAGTATAATCACACCAGGTGTTCACATGGGTCCAACCTGTCATTGAGCTGGTACTGGTCTGATCAGCCACCTTCAGAAACACTGTTCTTGGCTCTAAACTAGTAATGTCATTTTGGTCTTTTCTGATAATGAAATAAAAAGAATTAACCAAGCAATCAACAAATCAAGGAGATAGTGGAGTGCAATGGAAAGAGAGCTGTCTATATAGTTAGGATATCTGATTTCAGATATTGGTTCTGGAATTGGTGAGCTTTATGACTTTGGGCAAATTATTTAACCTCTCTGGACATCAGTTTCCTCTCCTGTGAAAGTAAGAAATTGCATTAAAAATCCCTTCTGGGGCAGCTAGATGGCACAGTGGATAGAGCACCGGCCCTGGAGGCAGGAGTACCTGAATTCAAATCCGGCCTCAGTTACTTAATAATTACCTAGCTGTGTGACCTTGAGCAAGTCATTTAAGCCCACTGCTTTGCAAAAACTAAAAAAAAAATCCCTTCTAGCTCTGATTCCATATCCTGTTATCATATAAGCTCTTTTTTCCATATTTCCAGAATATTCCTTTCCCTTTTTCTAGTTTAGATATTTCTCCCATCTTTGTTTTCTTCAGTACTACTTTATCTTCCTTATGAAACACATTTATGATTATATTGCTAAAATCCAAATATAATGACTCCCCTGTCCTTGATGATGAAAAAATTATACTATAAAAAATCTTTAAACATCTTTTATATGTCATACATTTTGGTCCTCCTTCCAAATTCATCTTCAAATGCTCTCAAAATGTCTATAATTGATTTGTCCTCTTAGCAAATTTTATTCAAACTTGCTTTTATTTCTACTAGTTCTCTCATTTGTAAGTCAATAATCTATATTTTCTCCATGGGACTATATAAATGTGTTTACCTTCTAAATTGGTGTTACCATATTTTTTCCATTTGGTGAGTAGGTGGAGATTTTGTTAAATTTATTCGGCTCTTTTGCTTTTTTTCTAGCAATTAAGATATTGTCTAAAAGGTCTGCATGAGATTATAATTAATGCAATCTCCTCTTTGACATGCATTTCCATCTTTTTGCTTTCAATAATATTTTTAATGAATTGGGTTAGAAAAGTTTTATTACATGGCTTACCTTTTTCTCTCATTTGTTGTCCTTCTATTAATTTTCACCTTTAACTAATTCAATGATATGACACTACAATGATAAGATAGCTGATTCAGGAATGATCACCATACCCATTGCTTGTCATTCACTGTTTATTAAAATATAATCATCTTTGTAATATTATTTGGTAATTACATCTCCATTATCTCCTAAATATTTTTCTTAAAGAAAATATATATGCTGTATAGTGAAAAAAGCTCTGATATTTGATATCTCTCTTTTCTTATTCCTGATTCAAATCTTTTAGTATATTCTTTCCCAGCATAGCTACCTTTGTATGCAAGTCCACAAGGCTCACTGTTCATGTTTATTTAATTTGTAGGATCCTATCCAGTTCTTCAAATATCCTTCATAATCTGCAATGATCACTGACACTTAAACTGCATTTGTTTTCATAGTTTCATTTTTGCAAATACTTATATTCACAAGACAATCAAATGTCCCCTGAAAAAATGAGGATCTTTGTGTTTAAAATAAAACCAATTCCTCTGGCTTCTTTCTTTCTCTCTCCAAGAAGAACCAATGAGCCATCCACCCATTTAGCTCCAATCTTCTTTTATATTGATTTCTTATGTATCAAAAAGTCAGGTTTGGCATTATTCAATTCATACAATAGTACTGTTATATCTACTTGTGTGTCATTAGACAAGATCTCACATTTAAAGTACAACTAAGGTCATGTTTATAGACTAAAGCCAATTGCTTAATACCAATTACAATGAATAGGGCCAGTTTTAAAAAAAAAAAACATGCTCTATAGTCCTGTGATTCTCCTACCTTCTGTACTTACTTCTTTCACTCCAGTAACATTGCCACTGCAGAAGCAGGAGAAGGCCAAAAAAAGTCAGGTACCATTTTATATTTTTCTTTGTTTTGTGGAATGTCATAGACAAAACCATCATCACAAATTCATGGTGATAAGCCTTCCAATATTTAGCTGGGCTAATCCTTGAAAAGCATATTCAGGCTGTTGCCTGAATTATATAGTGCCTTGAACTTAATAAATTTTTGTTGGTCTGGTTTGCATTACTCAGTGAAATAATTATTTGAAGAGTTCTTCAATCCTGTAAAGAAAGATAAATAAGGCAAATGAAGAGGAATCTATTGCCATTAAATTTTCCTCCTCATTGTTTCCTTTTCCCCCATTTTGAGGGAAGAAATGCATGAGAATTTTTTTCTTTTGCATTTTCTTGCTGATTTTTTGTTGTGGTTATAAGTAGTAGCATTTAAAATAATAATAATAATAATAAATAGCATGCATATAGTACTTTAAATGCCTCCTGCCTCTAAGTTCCTAATCAATTTTACTTGCTACACCCTTTTGACCCTGTGATGAAGCCAATGGACCCATTCCCAGAATAAATGTCTTTAAATGCATATACTAAAAATATATAACTTTGCAAATAAACTTGATTGAATTTAAAAATAGCTTTCAACACATTAAAAGCAAACTTTTAGGGACCCTAAGTTAAGAAAACCTGTTTTAGGCAGGATGGATCAGTTGACAGTCTTTAGAATGCAAGCTACTTGAGGGCATGTGTTAATATAGTGTCTTGTTTTGGTTTCCCCTACCTCCCCTGACCCTTCTAGTTAGTATAGTAAATAAATTTATAAGTAGCCAGCCTAAAAGGGGAATAGCAGGAAATAAGACTTCAGAAGGGAAGCTGGAAGTCACACACAAACATTCTAAAGATCAGAAGATCATAATTTATAATTTTGCATAATCTGTTTGGCATGAATTATTTCATTTAATCCTCATAACAATTCTAAAAAGTAACTGATAAAAGAAGTTGAGAATCCTCTCTCAATTCGTCTAGAATAATTCTGATGTGACAGACACATAATCCATCCCTAGGCTCACGATCAATTACTTTTCAGCTTTGATTGATTTGACCGAACCCACAATGCCTTCAAGAACCTAGAACCACAAAGTTTTCCAGAATCATGCTTGGATGAGACTCTGAAGAACTTCAGTGAAAAATGTGGATATGTTATACAACAACGAAAACAACAAAAAAGGTAGGGAGGAAGGATTGTGCTGGCAATAAAACATTTCTTAACTAAATGTACTTCCTTCAGAATTCAGAAGTTTCCTGTCAGAGAAAACACATGAGAAGAAATAGAGGAGGTAGGTTCAAAAGGCAAAGCACAAAGTCTAAGGTCCTAAATGTAAAACCTTCTTCTGACAACTTTATGTGTTTAGTTTGAGCAAGTTAATAGAACCTTCCAAATTGCATTTCACCACCCAAGTGAGAAGCACTCATCTGACAAAGGACCAATCTGAAGCACAACTGAGGGTTAGTATTTCTAAACCACTTCATAGATAAAGGGTTCTAGCTGCTATTATCCTCTATTTCTTTGTTGTTTTAAGTTGACTTCTAAACCTAGAAACAATGAAGTTTGACTCTCAACCATTGATGCAATAGCAAACTAACCTAGGGACAAAAATTCTGTTCAGGTTCTCCATTGTTTAGCTGCTGAACTCAAAGTGAATAGTGCTCAAATTGTAGGGAGTAGCTAGCGCTTCATTGTCTTTCTCCCCTGGAAAGTGAATGACTATTTCCATTTGTGAGTTAACTCTCTGTCAAATGGCCAAAGATCAGGTTATAAGACCCAAAGCATCCACTGTAAACATCTTTCCATAGCTATCAAACTCAACTTGTCTGTTTTAGGTTTGGGGAATAAACTATGTAGCCTGCAGCTGCATCCCTTCCTCTGAACATTTCTTTGGCACATGAAGACTAAATGCCTTTAGGCTTAGCTTCTGTGACATCTCCCATGCTACGGGAAAGCAGCTGTGGTACACTAGAAATGTGCTCTTAATTTAGAAGACAAAGGAATGGGCTGAAGTTTGACTCTCTGGATGGTCTTGAACAAGTCATCTCATCTTACGAAGCCTCAAGTTCATCATATATGTTACGAAGATGATAATTCTTATATCGCCTACATGTTGTGAGAATGAAATTCATCAATCAAACATTTATCAAACATTTAAGCTGCATCAAGAACTATCCTAGGTAGGGGCAGCTAGGTGGTTTAGTGGATAGAGCACCGGCCCTGGAGTCAGGAGTGCCTGGGTTCAAATCCAGTTTCAGACACTTAATAATTACCTAGCTGTGGGGCCTTGGGCAAACCACTTAACCCCGTTTGCCTTGCAAAAACCTAAAAAAAATTTTAAAAAACTATCCTAGGTGCTGGGCACATACATAGACAAAAAAGAAATAGTTCTTTCCCTGAAAGAGCTTACATTCTATTGGATTAAATAATAGTATATGTATTAAAATAATAATTATATAAACCACTGAGTAAATAATTATCATTACTACTGATAAAAATTTGCAGATAAGAAATGAGTTTCTAATATGTGCTTCTCTGTCAAATATCGAAAAGGAGTTTGCCACCACAAACTCTTATTGAAGGATTTTGGCAAAGCAAGAATTTTATTAAGCCCCATGACCTTATCACCACTGTCTTCTTACCCTCATTCTTTCTTCCTCCTCTTACAGAGACAGAAAAGTTTCCTTTTCCTAAGAGGACAAACACTTTTGGCTCCACAGAAACATTATCCATTCCCCTCATTTCTCTCACTGTTTGGCAAAGAATGGACGTTGTTTTTCAAACATTCGCCTAAAGGATGGGCAGACATTCTCCCCTCCCTGTCACCATGCTGCTCTGTAAGCCACCAATCTCATGGATAAGGCTCTGAATAAACAGCACAAGGCGTCAGCTTTCCCTTTGGCCTTTCAACTACTTCTCTCATCCACTGTGATATGTTGGCTCCAGTTCCTCAGTGTCCTGAGCAGCTCCATTGGTGAAAACCACCTCTAGTTAATTAGAAAACTGGCAAAAGTTTCCTAACTAATAGCCAAGAAGAAAACACTGTCACTTTAAAGGAGAATTTCTTTCTACAACTGTAACCACATAATCAGACACACTAATTTCCATTTAACTACTGTGTCTCAAATCCTCTTATACTCTCCCAATTATCTCCATGGCCCAACTGAGTGAATTGAATTTCAGATCATCTTTTGCTTTATCATTTAGCTCTTGGCTACTCTTAGTTCAATGCCTCAAAAGATCAAGGGACTTCATCTCCAAGTCCTCAATTGGTCTCTTGTCCATGGAACTATTTACCCCATGCTCTGTTTGGAGTCACCTTGCTTCACCTGAAAAATAACTTCTCTGGAACAAATTACACAATTGCTTCAGTAGTAAAGAAAAAGTAATGTGAAAAATGACATACTTCCTGACTCTAAGTCAAAGCTCCTAACCAGTTTTGCTTGCTGCACTCTTTTGACCCTATGATGAAGCCAATGGACCCATTCCCAGAATAATGTCTTTAATGCATACACTAAAATACATAACATTGCAAATGAACAAGACTGAATTTAAAAGCACCTTTCAGCACATTAAAAGCAAACTTTTAGAGAGACCCTACGTTAAGAAACTCTGTTCTACGCAGAATGGATCTGTTGTCACTCATTAGAATGCAAGCTACTTGAGGGCATGTATTAATATAGTATCTTGTTTTTGTTTCTCCCACCTCCCCTGATCCTTCTAGTTAGTATAGAAAATAAATTTATAAGTAGCCAGCCTAAAAGGGGAATAGCAGAAAATAAAATTTCAGAAGGGAATCTGGAAGTCACAAATAAACTGTTCTAAAGGTCAAAGGATCATAATTTGCAAATTGTTTCATGTATCATATATATAACATATATTATATCATATCATATCATATCATATCATATTATATTATATTATATTATATTATATTATATTATATTATATTATATTATATTATATTATATTATATTATATTATATTATTTTCCTATATTAACCAAAATTCACAGCCCAGTAATATGGGCTGAATCATCAGAAGAAATCTAGCCTGGGCTTGTCAGGGTTCTGGTCCCATGATATGTCAATCCCAGACAGATTCCAGATAGTTTCAAATCAGCAGAATAGGAAAAGGTGCTGATTAAGTCTGAGATGGCATGGACATGTTAACTTTGAAGTGTTTCTGATAACTGAGATGATTTGGATATGTTAATGAACTAACCCCAACATTGCACAGATAAGAATAAGTCTTTACTCCTCAAAATCCTATAAAAAGGAGACCTTAAACTCCTGTTCCCCAGCAGATCCCTGCTGCTTGATTCCAATTCTAGATTATGAGATATCTTTATCTCTCCCTGCTTACCATCCTCTTTCCCATGTTATCAAATTCTCTTCATCATCTCATGCCATCTGCCTCTATTCTCCTTTCTCTGCTTATCTTTGTATACTCTGTTTCTTATTAAAAGTGTGATGGAAATCCCACTTCCTATTGCCCTCATGGGCTTTCCTACATGGGCTTGCCTACCTCATTTCATAATTTATAAATGTATTATCAAAGGGAAGAAAATTTCCTATCTTTGTCTTTGACTCCCCAGTTACCAAGATCATTTCTGGCACATAGCAGATGCTAAATAAAAGTTTGTTGATTGATTAATACATTGATTGTTTTGCTTAATTGTACATCTTTGTTACAAGTAAAGATTACACTGGTGGAGTGTGAGTCACTAGATGCCAAAAAATATTTTTCCCCAAAAGAACTCACCCCCCAGCCCCAGTCTAAGCATACTACTATATTTGATGATGTCTGTGCTAAGTCATAGAGAATGACATACCTGACTTTTCAGGTCAGGAGGGGCCCAAGGTTAGGAATCAGGTCAAACCAAGGAGGAATAGTACATAATATAAAATAGAGAAAAGAATTGACAGTAAGATTTGCACACAGAGGGCAAAACCTTAGCCCCAAATCCAGGTTTAAGTCAAAGGAATAGGAACAGAGCAAATAGAGAACCCAAGCAAGGTAAATTGATTCATCAAAAGACCAAACAAGGCAGAAACAGAAGTGATTTATAGGTAGGGGACAAGGTCCAAGGTTTGAACAACCTCTAAGGAACAGAAGAGAAATGGAGAACAGAATATGGGATGGGAAAACCTCCTGGAATCTAGTATAGATGAAGTCCAAACAGCAATATACAGGATGAATGACTATTAATCACAGTTAGGATCTATTTGCTTTTTGCACATAAATATGTGGTGAAGCTAAAGGAGGGTCATGCAGCTTTGTATTTCTCTCCCAGATAAGGAGGAACTCCACAGGCCTTTGTGGTCAATGCTTGACCTACCCATGATATACACATACTGCTCACCCACTCCCTCCCTTTTAATTTTTAGCCATAAGGACCAACACATCTGAATGCACAAGTGGATGCCTAGGTCTTCTGGAGCATCCAAACAGTCTCCATGGACATTGAGTGTGTCATGACTCCTCAAATGCTATTTCACTGGAAAATGATGTTTCCATGTGGCATTCATTATCTTCACTTTAGGAACATTCACATTCCATTTGAAAAGTAAGTTTATTTATTCAGATTTTCCTGTAGAACTCACATGACTTCTGGTCCAATTCAGTCATGATCAAATAGACCCAGTCTTACAAGTTAAGGGTCAGAAATGGCTGCCCTTTGTGTGGATTATTTGGATCTCTGGATTGTTCTTTCCTTCTGTGTCAGCACTTTACCCTTAGTCATTTTATTATTCAAATCCCCTTCACCCAAGGTTGAGGGAAAAAAAGAGGAGGAAAAATTGCCCTCTCCAATTTCCAGGTCCAATAACTAATCAATTGGGAATTAAGCTTATAAAATTTTAGAGATGGAAGGTATATCATAGATCATTTAATCAATTCCCCTCATTTCTTAAATGAGACTCAGAGAGTTGACCAACTGCAATGCTTTTGTAGTCTTCTTTCCTAGAATAGGTTAACTAATAGTTATCAGACCATTCATCTCACACACACACACACACACACACACACACACACATACACCATGGCAAAGCTAATAAGTATTTATTGTTCCCAGACTACTTGCCCCACAAACATCCTGAAACATTTTATATTTTTTTATAGATAAGGAATCCAAGACTCAGAGAGGAAAACAATATATCCAATATTACAACTAGTAACCATAAAATTTCAAACAAAAATGGAACTTCTTCTTGGTGCACTCTAGGATGCTCTGAGTACCATGATTATGTTCTGAAGTACAACTTTCTTTAGGAGAAGACAGATCTAGGTACAATGTCTCTAATTAACAAATTTCTTTAAACAAATTTTTATTCTTTAGTCAAATACTGGAACGATTTATCATTTCCTTGTCCGATTAATCTTACAGATACAGAAACTAAGACAAAAAAGGGTTGAGTGACTTGCCCAGGATCACATAGCTACACAGTCTGAGGATTTGAATTCAGCTCTTCCTGTCTCCCCTGTACCACCTAATTGCCCTGTACATGCCTTTTAAGAACTAAGGTGACTTAAGGTTATGCTTAACATATGAGTTGGGGATTGAGTCTGACCCACATGAAGCTGTCAGAGTAGAAAGATTAACTGAAATTTAAACAGAAGCCCAATGCCAACACATCCCATTCAAGTTTTAATAATAAGCAATAATAATGCAGCTAGATGACTTGATGGCTGGTACAACAGTACTGGAGTCAGGAAGACTTGAGTTCAAAGTTGGCCTCAGACACTTACTAGCTAGAGAAAGAAATGGCAAGCTATTCCAGTGACTTTGCCAAGAAAATCCCAAATGGGGTCACAAAGAATCAGACATGACTGAAATGACTTAACAAAGTCTCTACTAACCACTTTGGCCATTTAAATTTAGCAAAGTTATTTGTAATTGCAAAATTAATTATAATATATTACATATAACATAGCATATAATCACATATATATGTGATAGCTTTATATCCTTATGTATATCTATATATATATATGCATAGATAAGGTATGCATATAATAATTTGATCCTAATAAAGAATATTATTATTATTATCCCCATTTTACAAATAAGGAAATTGAACCTGGAAGATGGGAACTGAGACCTACCCCAAGTCCCCAACCAGGGATTGAATTCTGGTGTTCCTGACTCCCGTCTATCCTTCTCTCCAGCTGCTCCATATTCATCCTCTCCCTCATCTCTCATTCTATCTTCCTTTTCATCAGGAGAATTCACTTTTTTCTGAGATCTGCTTGTTATCTCCTGCTTCTATCCATCCCCACATCCCTGTAATATGTTTCCCTCCTCATTGCTGCCCTTCAAAAAGGTATTCTTCCTTCAAGGCTCTTTCTTCCGATGACATTTACACCTCTTCTGTGATGCTTTCCTTGATCCCTTTGGATGGTGTCTTGCTCATAGGAGCCAAGTCATCAATCTTTGGTGGACTGAATTGAATTGAATACTGGTTATGAACTTGAGTGCAGTATTTAAATTCTCTACTACCTTTCAACCATTCATAGAACGAGAATGGTAATGGAGGCTGCTCTGCCTGTTGTAGTGATCAAATAAGATGGTAATGTGAAAAGGTTTAATAATCAATAAACCAACCAACCAATATTGGACAGAGCTCTAAACTTGAAATCAGGAAGATTTTGATTCAAATCCCTCTTAAAACATTTAATCTCTTGGTCATCATGTAATCTCCCAGGGTCTCTGTCAAATTAAGGAGGTAGGCTCAATAATCTTTAAGATCTCTTCTAAATCTAAATCTACAATCCCATGATTGTATTAAGCATCTATTATGAAGAAGGCTGTTATTCCAAACCTGTTGCTCTTCTCTTATAAACTAAAAGTTACATGCTCTAGTCTACAATGCATATTATCTCACCACCTAGGCAGTTAAGTGGCACAATGAACAGAACATTTAACCTGGAGGCAGGAAGAACTAAGTTAAAATCTTTCCCCCAGATACCTAACAAGCTGTATGATCCTAGGCAAACCTACTTCAGTTTTCTCAACTGTAAAATGGGAATAATAATATTACTTATCTCCCAAGGTTGTTTTAAGGATGAAATGAGATAATAATTATAAAACTCCTTGCCAAGTGATACATAAATACTAGCTAGATCACCTATTTTATTAGGAAAAAACCAAAGCACTATATCAAGAGGTCTCTGTTCTTCCCCTACTCCCTAACTAAAACTGAGTGTGGTTTTTCTTCCCCTGAAGCATCTTTAGAAGTCACATTTGCATTCTACAATGTTATTGAATCATTTTTCTGCATTAGAGGACATTTCTTCTACAAAAAAAAAATATGATCAAAAAGACATTACAACAATATAATTGCCTTAGAACAAAATAATTATCTGTAATTATGTGTCTTCTTTAACTGGACATTGAAAAGAGGAATCCTGGAAATAAAACCACAAAAAAACTTAAAGTCGCCTGGGTACATATCCCTGGAGTTTACAGTGTAACAATGGGGTATATTTTGACACTAACTCCTCATTCTATCATGGATCCCCAAAGTGTGAATGATCAGTGGAGAAGAAGAATCTGTGAAGTTTTGGCCTGAGCTTCAAGGCAGTCTCAGAATATAATATCCGAAATAAAGGACAGCTTCAGTTGCTGCATAGGTCTGTACTAACCACTTTGGCACCCAGTCACTGCCTGTCTGAATATGCACAAGATGGGTTGTGTGTGTGTAATTTGTTTTATGATCTACATATTGTACAGTGGCTCAAAAGAAAGGGAACAAAAGATTCATCAATAGAAGTTGTCTATATTTAAAATGCTTATTGGTTCGTCATCTCTCTCTGCTAATCTGGCAGACTGACCAAGGTGGAAGAGCAAGATAACGTGATTGCCCTTGCTAGACATGTTGGGCTCTTCCTGCCTGGTTGCCTCATTGGATTCACTGGGATCTTGTCCAACTGACATTACTATATCCATTGGGCTCCATTAATCGCAAAGTGACACAGAGCATAAATAGGTCTCCTTGCTGACCCACTTCTGTGCCTGTATAGCTTTTAGAAGTTACTGTAAACTATCTGCATTTCCACAATTTTATAGCACTCTCCTATGAATGCTGACCCATGAGGGAAACCTTACCTCTAACCCTCTACAGAGAGCAGTAGCACTTCAATGCTTTCAAAACATTGTCACTTTTTTTACCCCATTGGAGTCTTACAACCATCCTGTAAGGATGGTCTTATAATTGTTATCATCCCCATTTTACAGATGAGGCAAATGAGACTCAGAGTTCAAGTCACTTGCTCTGGATGACATAGTTGATTCATTTCTCTGGTGGGATTCAAATTCAGGTTTTCCTGACCCAAGTCCAATACTGTAGCTATTATGACAGCTAGTTTTATTCAAATATTCAGATTTAACTAGAGAGGGTTAATAAAGGGCAATGTTCCTATGTTATTAAAAAAATGAGTAAACTGAGTAATAAGTAACACTTTTTTCCTATGATGTTCATTTGATGACTTCATGGGAGGAAAGAAGGAGGGAAGACCAAATTTTAATTCATTTTCCTTTTATGTTCATATATCTATATATAATAAGTATACAATGTCACCTTTGACATATAAGCAATGTGTGACCCCTGGACAAGTTTGTTCTCACTAATCCTACGTTTCACAACATGTGCTGATTTGCTTTGGTAAAATTTTCCTCACTGAGAACTCCCCAAAACAGCCAGATACAGTCAACCTTTGTTCCCTTTACCCCTATACACATAAAATGGAATAGAACGGAATGATAGATACAGATAGATAGATGTAAAGACAGTGATATACAGATAGATAATAGATAGAAATAAACAGAGACAGACAGACAGATACCTATAAAATAGAAAAATAAAAGATGATACACATAATAGAAAGATAAATAGACAACAAATGATAGATTAATAGATGGATGACAGATACATAATGGATAGATATAGGTAATATAATGAATAAACGAATTAACAAATAAATCAATGGAATTCACAGGTCTGAGTAAAATGGGCAACAAATAAGTAAAATGGGCTACAAATAGACGCAAACTAATCTCAGGCAGCCCAGTCATAGTGGTAGATTGCACCTAAAAACTGGAAAGGCAAATTTAAATATCACCTCTTCTACTAACTAGCTGTGTGACCCTGGACAGTCTCTTGACTACTCTGAACATCATTTTCTTTATCTGTAAAATAATAATTCCTCTAGCACCTATCTACAAAGGTTGTAAGATGAGTCAAATCAGCAATATTTTGTTATGCACCTTCTAAGGGGTAGTCACGGGACTCTCAAAGAACTCATCAATTGACTAATGAGGGAGATAATATGCATGCACCTATATATAGAAAATAAATGAGAAATAATCTCTATCAGGAAAGATATCCTTCAGAAGGTGGGATTTAACTGGAGACCATAGGAAGCCAGGGAAGTCAGGAAAGGAAGGTGAAAAAGGAGGGTATTCCAGATATGAAAACAGACAGAGAGAATGCTTAAAACTAGGAGATGGCAAAACTTGGATGAGGAATAGCAGAGGAGCCAATGTCACTGGGTGGAGAGAAACTATGAGAGACAATATAGTCAAGTACTATATAAATGACTGGCATCATTCCTGGGTTTTTAATAGCCTAGCTACTGTTGGTCACTCTACATACCATATGTGAAGAGAATATTCAGACATTTCTTACCTCAGATTAATCACAAAAAATGAGTCTGAAATATTTGAGTAGTCATTCAAATAATGGAATTTCAGGGAGAGCACAAAAGGTTAAAACCTCTATTTCCAGCATTCATCAGTGTTCTTCCATGACATTCCTGGATCACTGGAAGAACTGTAATATTTAGTCTCACATAGAATTAGGTCCTGAAAACAGCCTCAGGACATGAATGGAGGTATTGTTTCTATACATGAAATTCCTGCAGCATGTGTATCTTTTTCTTTTTGCATTTTTTCCAAGCTCATCAACATTCCACACCCCAGAACATATCCATAGCCTGGCTCCAATGTCAGATACTGAGCTATGTTCACCTCTTGGTTGCTAGTGGCGTGAAGCACAGTGTCATAGTTAGACATAAAACAACAGCTGAGTTCAAGGAGATTCTGGTAACATGGTAAGAGGGAAGCTGCACAACATTTAAATAAAGAGCCAGGCATTCAGTAATTCTGAGATTTCATAGGATCCTATGTTTGGAGCTCAAAGAGACATTTGAAGACCCTGAGTCCAACTCCATTTTCAAATGAGAAAATTAAGGGGGAATTAAATTATTTAACCAGATAATAAATGACTAAGATTGGATTTGAACTCAGGTCTTATAGACTCCAAGTCCAGGGTATAAATCATAAGATCATAGATTTCAAAGTAAAAGAACTATTCTCAGGAAGCTGAATCAGAGAGCTTAAATGCTTTGGCAAACAGCTAATAAAAATCTAATGAATTTTTGATCTCAGGTTCAGATAATCAAGCCTGGAGTCAGGAAGACCTGAGTTAAAATCTAGCCTCTAATACTTACTAGCTATGTCACACTCTTACCCTCTTTGTGCCTCAGTTCTTCATTCTTTTCCTCTTTTCTTTTTATCTTCTTTCTTTTCCTCCTGTTCTCCTATCTAATTTCTTTTTTACCCTTCTTCCTTCCTTTTTTCTTCTTTTTCTTCCTTACTTCATTTCTTCCTTCCTTTGTTTTGTGCTTTCCATACTTCTTTCTTTTCCTCCTTCTTTTACCTTCCTTCTTTTTTTCTCCTTTTTCTTTCCTTTTTCTTTTTCCCTTCTCTTTTTTCTTTCCTTCCTTCCTTCTTTCTTTCTTTTTTTCTTCCTTCCTTTTTTCCCCTTCAGTCCTTCTTTTATTATATGAAGTTCTCTTTCAATGTTTTCTTTTCACTTCTCTAAAAAGAATGAAGAGCCATTTTCTTTGTGCTCATTTCTTGGAGTTCTGAATGATTTTGCTCAAATTGCCTTGGGGCTTCTCTATGATCCTGTTTGGAACCTGGGAGCCCTAGGTTGTGAGAATGTTAATTATCCAAAGGGGTCCTACCAGATGATCTCATCCAGACCCTAAATTTCCTGGGTAGTCTTGATAAGTGATTTAGCTGGGCACATGAGTAACAGAACAAAATTCAAACTCTGTTCCTAGGATTTCCAATCTATTCCCCTGCCCCCTCACATCCAAGGCCAGGCAGAGAGCAGTAAAATAGCCACTTTTGAGTTGAAGAAACTGATAGAAAAGGTCCCAAAGGGGCAATTTTTAAGCCCTGGTTCTACCAACACCTGATTCTTTCAGTCTTGCAAACAAACATAGTAATAAAGGTCCATAAAAATTTCATAAGCTTTTCTCCAAACCTCCCATAGGAGTAACTCATCAAAAACACATGACATTGGGGCAGCTAGGTGGCAAAGTAGATAGAGCACCAGCCCTGGAGTGAGGAGGACCTGCACTGAAATGTGACCTCAGACACTTAATAATTACCTAGCTGTGTGACCTTGGGCAAGTCACTTAACCCTACTGCCTTGCCAAAAAAAAAAAAAGCAAAACACACATGACCTTTTTTTAATTCCCATTTTGGGGGCAAAAACTATTTTCAAGGTAACATCGACATGACAAATTCAGTTGGAGAGGGGATTATGTAGGACCTTAAATGAAATAAAATAAATGAAAAGGAATAAAATGAAAAAGAATACAGCTAATAGTCTACAGTGGGATGAATCCACCATAATACTCGATGATTAGTTCCTTTCCTCCCTCTTCCAGTAAAGTTCTAGCCTCATTTAGATGGAGGCACTTGATATGCAAAGGAAATTGCCCTGTCTTCCAGGTTCTGTACTCCATACCTTGAACCTCAATTCCTATCTTTGGGTCCTGGTTGCATCTCTTCCAAATGCATGCTATCCAAAGGCTAGTACCTCCACCTATTGTCTAGAAATTCAAATCCACCAGAGGTTTGGTGGGGGTGATCAATCTTTTTCCTATTAATATGAAAATATTAAGAAACTAATGTGTTCCTCAGCATGTCATCCTTGCTTCTTGCCCAGGTTTGATCCCATCTTCTACAAGAAGCCTTTTGCAATCTAGCTCCACCAGCCTCCAGTGTCCTTCCTCTGAGATGATCTAACTTTATATTATATATGTAGAAGTATGTATTACTTATCATAGTATATAATGATAATCAATTTGCATGTTATATATAATATCTCATTATATATGTATTTGTATCCATCCATGCATGTACATATGTATATTTATATGTATAGTATAAATAGAAGGCAATTTTTCTACATCTATATAATATCCATGTTATCTCTCTATATAATATAGAGATATATTACCTGTATACAATTATACAGCTTCATACATGTTATCTCCACCATTATAAAGTAGCAATGACTTGATAGCAAAGACTGGGTTTTTTTTGCCTTTCTTTTTATCCTCAGCACATATCATAGTATCAAGCACATAATAGGTACTTCATAAATACTTGTTGGATGACCTTGTATTTTCATCCCATGTCTATTTTCCTACAGTCTTCCTTTGAAATCTAACCGCAAACTTGTGTCCCATTTCTAATAACTGATGAAGGAATGAATCTCACTCCTTGCCCAATCAGTACATCTCTCTGAATTGATCCCTGCCTGGTTTTTCCAGGAACTTTGGACCAAACCCTGAATCTTAGTCTCCACAGTCTGGTCTTTGCCAGCATTCCCCTTACCGGCCTTCTTGAACTTCCCTCTACTCCCTGATTATTGTACCTCCTGAAGCTTCTATTTGATGCCTATGTCTATCTCATTGATGTTGACAGCCCATCTTCCCAGATCTTAGTCATCTCCAGTTTAATCAAGCCCACTGCTTGCTTAACCTAAGGTATAATTTTCAGAGCATTTGCAAAGTCATCCACTTGGAGTGTGAGGTATTTAATTTAACATGTCAACTATGAAAGGTCCAACCTTTAAATTGAAGATGTATTCACATTTGGGATGAATGTTTTGGGAATATTGAGGTTTATACTAGCTATTCATCTTTAGACACCACTCTTGAATAATTTTATAACTTTTGGCATCACTAAACATATATATTCAAAGTCAAAAGACTTATGGAGTCATTATGTCATTAGTATATTTAATATATAGGAACAGATCTCAACCCATCTATTCCTTCCCATTCTAGATGGTCTTTTTTTCTTGCTTTCTCACTTATTCTCCATAGGAGATTACAAAAATGACCCCATTTATCTGGAACTAGCAATTATTGCCATCAATCTGGATGATAAAGGCTTTAATCCATTAAATATTTTTATTTCATACTTTAGAAAGATATCTTTAAAAAACATATTGTATATTCTATCTTGTTAAGCAAAGTATCTCAGCATGATTAAAAATTTTTTTGATGATTTAGTAACATCATTATGAGCATTGTTATGGATTAGAGGATTGTTTGTTGACCCATAGCCCTATTCTTTTTGAGTTGTTGTATTTCATTATGAGAGGCAATCTTCCCTTGCTTTCAATCAGACTGCCATTTCTCTTTGCTACCAATATGCCTGCCTTGAGCCTTTCATAGCCTCACTTTTAATTTGATGAAACCAGATGAGCAAACTCTTAAAAATTGTTTGTGAAATACAAAAAAAATAGACTTGAGTAAGGATTTACAGTCTTCTCCTCTGAATGAGTAAAGAATTTATCTAAGATTTAATGCATGAGCATTGTGGAATTTATTTTGACTCAATCACAAGTGTTTTCTGTTGCCTTCCTGTTTCTTGGCTCCTATAGAAAAAAGTAACTTTACTGAAAAACTAAATTCCATAATTACGTAACTTTAAAATTTCTCCAAGTGAGAAGTTCATAATATATCATATTTACTCCTGAAATCAGAAGACTGGAGGTCCATTTCTTATCTTACCAATTCTTGACTTTGAGACTATAATTCAATTAACTAAACATTTATTAAGTGATAGGTATAATCTGAATCAAATTGCTTGCCTTCTCAGGAAGTGGAGGGAGGGAGAGAATCTGGACTTTTAAGAGATGTTGATAAAAACTTCCTGTGGAAGAAAAGATTTTAGTTAGAACCTAAACAAAACCAGGTTGGTCAGTTAATTGGAGTGGAGGAGGGAGAGCATTCTAGAAATGGGGAAATGGTAGTCAAAAAGTGCCCAGGACTGAGGGATGGAGTATTTCATTGGTAGAACAGCCAGGAGGCCAGTGTCACTGAATCAGATAGTTTCCTTGTAAATGGAAATCATACCTGCCCCACTTATTTCATAGGGTTGTTGTGAAAATCTAATCTGATTGTGTATACAAAAGTGTTTTGTAAATATTAAAGCATTATATAAGTATAGGGCATGATTATAATGATGAAGCCAAGACCTTTAAAATGAGGAGACTGACTTGAAAAAAAAATCAAAATCTGAAGGTAGAAGAAACAGAACCATTAGACTTAGTGTGTGTCACTGTCCAATATATACTGAAACTCTGAGTACCCCTGTTACCATCCTCATAGTTCAGATCAGTTCTGACCCTCAATGATAGTTGAACTAGATGAACATATAAATTACAGCTCTACTCTAAGAGCTTCTACAGTAGATTCTTTCTTTTCCTAGACATTTTTGGGATATTTTGTTGGTTGATCTGCTTCCCAAAGAAGGAAAAAGAAGAAATATATTTTCTGATAGGAGAGAACTAGAGGAACCTAGCTGAAGCCCCAGATCTTTCCCAAGGTCTGAACTGTAAGGGTTGCCCCAGAACTTATCTTTCTTTTTTGTGTTTGATCTTGTCTCCTACAATATTAGACTGAGATCCTTCTCATTCCCCAATAGAGTTGACTTTATGCATTGATAGAGAAGAAAAATCCCTAATGGGTAGAAGGCATTGACTCACTAGACTTGAGTCAGGAAGACCTGATAATGTAATTCTGCTTCAGACATTGATTAGCTGTGGGATCTCAGAAGTCAGAGATCCAGAGGACTAGAACCTGAGTCTCAGTTTCCCCATATACAATGTTTTTACTCTTGATCTATCTAGTCTTTCGGTCTATGAGCTGTGATCCTATAATCTATGGTATGTAGTGTGATTTTTTTTTAGATCCTTCTAAAAAAAAAGAAGTTCTCCCACCCTGCTGCTCACTGAAGTTTCAAATCCCTTTAATGGAGGATGCAACTATGGGTTTCTCAGAAAGAGCTAATGTTTAAAATACAAATACTCCTAAGGAACAAAGAACTGATTCCTTATCTTTCCTGAGAATAGGTTATAATAAAAACACTGAGAGAGGAAAAAAATAAAGATTATACAGTCCTAAAATAGGGGAAAAGGGATTCTGTGGAGCAGAACAAAGAGATGGTGGGGGACCCTGGAGAAACTTCACTAAATATTGGTCACAGATATTCACCCCTCGTATCTTTGTACAGACAATAACTAAAACCCAGAGAAATGAAATTAGACACAGCATCACATAGTTAATAAGGGCCCAGTCTCCTCTCACTATAAATTTTTCATATCCCATCTCCCTTCTTCTATCACAGTTGTGACAAGGGAACAACTTCTTCCTCACTCGATGACCCCAGCACCAAGAGGTTGACACCAATTACCCTGCCAATCTAAACATTGGGAGAATGAGATAAAATGACACCTAAAAAGTCCAACTACTTGATCTTTCAGTAGCCTGTACACTCAAATTACAAACATTTCCACAACTCAATAACCCCTGACACACACAGAACTGGTATTTTCAGAGATTCTATGTTGAACCCGTAGAAATAAGAAAAAGCCCCTACAACTTCTCAAACCTATCCAGCCTAGAACATTCTGCCAGATCAACAGTTGCTTTTCATACAGAGCTCAACAAAGACATTTTTAAAAATAAATTAGGTTCATAAATGGGAACACCATACCCTCTAGTGAGGAGGGAGGAACCCTTTGGTGAAGATTTGCAGTAGGGTTCCTGTATTCTTTGATTTGAAGCTTCTCTAAGCTGAATGTATAGCCCAGAGTTAAAATTAGAAAATCAGTCCTGTTGTAAACATAATTAACTTCTTTTGATCTTAAGCCCCATAGTTGTTTACATTTATTTATGACAGGAATAAAATTAGCTTCTACTTTAAAAAAAAGTCACAAGCTTTCCAAATGTGTTTCACCACTTATTATCCTTATTTCACAGATCAAGCACAATCTAATTTTACCATTCAGAGGGCAAACGGAGGGCAAGGAACTTATTTCCAACCATATTTTCTTGCCATGGAAAAGCTAACCTACTTGCATTGGGGATCACTTGTGGGGAGAAGGATGTTTCTTTAATCCCTTTCCCTCTAAGAACTGTGCTTCCCAGTATCATTCACCAACAGGAGATCCAACATGGATCCATATTTTTTCTCCAGGTCTTTTTTTTTTTGATGAGCATACAATGTTTGAAAAGGGGTTATTGGAGTCCACCACACACAAGATAATAAATCTAAGTATCCGTGTCTAAGGGTGTAAACATACGTAAGGAACAATAATAAATCAGTGTCAGGGTTTCTGACGATGCATAATGTAATACCACACATAAAGTGGGTTTCTATCTTGAGCTACTTGGACCCCACAAGGAAATGCCAGTCGTGTGTTCTAAATCATAAGTTTCCACTATGCCGGCTGACTTGCAAGACTGTGTGGAAAGAGAGTGAGAGAGGAGGAGGGGGGGGGAGAGAGAGAGAGAGAGAGAGAGAGAGAGAGAGAGAGAGAGAGAGAGAGCGAGCACATATGTACACTAATTCCTTTCTTAGAGGAAGCTGTGTGTTCTGTATCAAATCAGGAATGGAAGTTGCTGCCAAGGAAGAAGAAATGGAGAAAGCTTATCCTTCCCTGCTGGCAATGCCAATTAAAACTATCTTTGTTTCATGACAGCTCTATAAAGAAGTTGGTAGGATAGGCATTATATGAGGAAGCTCAAATGAATGCTCTCTTTTGGTGTGGACATCTCAGGCTACATCCTTGAGATGGTTCAGACCTCACTATCCCAAGGAACATTAAGTAAAATAACTTGGGGGGCAGCAATTTTATGACCAGGGTGAAAATAAAGAAATGACTTCTTTGATGCCAAATGTGAATGAAAAACTAAAAATTCTGAATTGCTTGGTGCTAATGTTGGCTTAAAAGGGAAGCTACCTACTGATCTCCTTCCTCTAGGGGGATGAGGCAGCTTTTCCATGACAAGTTTGTAGTATCCTGTTATCTCTGCCTCCTGCCACAGAGTGATGTCCTCCCCCAAAATGAGGCTGTCTTTCATACTGTTGACCTGGGTACGGTTTGTGGTATTACCTTAAGACACAAAACTTCTCCATGTTAGAAGCTTAGCATTTCCATTAATCTGTATGATCTGCCTTAGTTACCTTAACTCTAAAAATACCTCTTAGGAGCTTCCCAGATCTAGAACGATGGTCCTATAATCCTATATTCAACTGTCCATCTGGGAAAGGGGACATCTGCATGACCCCCAGTCTCCCACTTTTTTTAAAGTTTTGCAAGCCAATGGGGTTAAGTGACTTGCCCAAGGTCAAACAACTAGGTAATTATTAAGTGTCTGAAGCTGGATTTGAACTTAAATCCTCCTGACTCCAGGTTCGGTGCTCTATGCACTGTACTACCTAGCTGGCTCCTAGTCTCCCACTTCTTAATGTGGTCACTATCGCATAAAAACATTTGGGATCCAAAGTAGATTGTGGGTGAAGGAGCACAGTATTCCTTCAGGAGAGGGTACTTCCCTGGGATGAAACCGCCAGACTCATCTTCTTGGCAAATTTAGGATTAGGGAATTTGTGCATCAGCAGTTTAAATATGATATTTGCCACCTTAGATTGACTATCTATGATGGTTGGAAAAGGCTGGAGTTCATTCTAAGGATGGTCCTGACTATATATCTGGCATGAAATCTGAGGCTGAAAGACCCAGGGCCATGGAGAGACCAGTTAAAGAAAGAAGCAGATATAGGGAAGTCTATAATGAGAAATGAGAAGCATCTTCATGCTCTAGGTGAAGGAGATTCAAAACAATTGACCCCATTGCCACCCCTAATCCTCTCCTACCTGGCCATTAAACTTCCTTTCAATTCTTTTCTCCACTTGGCTTTTTGACATTGAATTAATCTAGAAGCAAAAGACAAACACATACATACATACATATATACATGCACATATAGATTGCATATATATGCATTTATACACATTCATAGTGTCCATATATGATGGCTGTGTACTTTTCTTCATAGTTCAAGAACAATTCGATATGCAAATTTAGAGACTAAATGGATTTAAAATCCCATTACTAGTATCTTTATGAAAAGCTTCTGATGTTCTTTAGGCAATATGATACAGTAAGTAGAAAATTGGACTTGTTGAAAGGAAGACCTGGGTTCAGGTTTCACCTCTAATACTTGCTATATGGCCATGGGAAAGTTACCTGATCATTTTGGGTCTCAGTTTCCCCATTTAGAAAAAATAACTCCTGTTCCACCTCCCCTATAGCTGGATATGAAGATAACATGAGAAAATGTGTGTAAGAGCAATTTGACATACCTATGCTACTTTAAGGGTTATTGCAGCAGCATTTCAATTACTCAAAGTCAGACATCTCCTTCAGATGTGTATCGAGTACCCACCACATTGAAAATTGCATGCTTGGTGAGATACTTTTGCAGCTGAGAACCAAACTTGATATTACCATCTCTGAGGTTATAGGTATAGGCAGAGAAATAGAAAAAGAGAGAGAGAGAGAGAGAGGAGAGAGAGAGAGAGAGAGAGAGAGAGAGAGAGAGGAGATGAATAAAAGAAGTTAGAAGAAGAAGAAGAGGAGAAGGAGGAGGAGGAGAGGAAGAAGGAGGAGGAGGAGGAAAGAGGAGGGAAAGGAGGAAGAGTGAGAGGGGAAAGGCAAAGAGAGACAAAGAGGCATACAGAGATAGATAAAGAGAAAGATAAATAAAGAGAAAACAATAGAGAGGAGGAGAGGGCAGGAAGGAAGATGAAGGGGGAAAACTGAGGGAGAAAGAGGGAAAAAGAGAAAGACAGATTGAGAGAAACAGAAAAATTCAAAGTCAGGGGGAGACAGAAAGGGAGGGAGGGAAGGAGAGGGTTAAGGGGAGAGGGAGAGGGAGAGAGAGAGAGAGAGAGAGAGAGAGAGAGAGAGAGAGAGAGAGAGAGAGAGAAAGAGAAAGAGAGAGAGAGAGAGAGCTGTCCCCTTTTGTTGAGACTCAGAAATTAAAGAGAACACCTAAAGAGTTGATTTACCTCGAGGTTTGAACCCAATCTCAAATCGGGGAGCTTTCTGATCCCAAGATACCATGAGCATGAAGTTCTGGCCTCCCATTTGCACTGTGATGCTGGTGCCAAGGGAAAGCCTAGGCCACCAGTAGAGATCAAAGCCAGCAGGTGTGGGTCTTCTGAGATAGAATGGACAAGACAGCTGCTGCAGCCTGGGCGGTCTGCAAAGGTGGGTTTTAGTTCTCAAGCCTAAGCCAGGCCTTTGGATAGCAGGGTTTCCCCTAGCTGTTCTTGGCCAGTCTAACTCACATTTGCCAAGAGGACAAAAGCACTTCTCTTTATACTGGTGAGAATTAGAGCTACTTGTAAATCCTCACAGGGGAGATTCCATCTCCCCTTCCCATGCCTCCAGCCTCTTCCCCAGGCCTGGAATAGTCTCCTTTCTCTCTCCTACATTTTAACTTCCCAAGTTGCCTTCCTTCTAGATTTTGCTCAAACTTCATCTTCATCAAGAAGCCTGTGTACAGTGTTGCCTCGATTCTCAATAACTGTCCCTGCCCCACACCAGAGTCTAATGCCTTCTCCTCTATATTTTTCATTCTTCTCTATGGATCTTAAACAAACCTAACCATGTACATGTTATCTCATCCATTCTAATGCGAGCTCCTTGAGGAAAAGGACTATTTTTTCTTTTTCATTATATCCTCAGAGCTTAGCATATAATAATTGCTTAGTAAAATCTTGGTTGATCGAAGCAATACTAATAATATAGTCCACTGTCTGACATGGTAGAAATAATACCTAAAATTTATGTAGTCATATCTCTTTACAAGCTCACAAAATAATCATGTGAGATAGATGTCATTAATGGTACTAAATCTGGAGCAGAAAACCTGAATTTTAATATCACCTCTGCTACAAACTATAGGCCACCTTAGATAAGTCATTATATTTCTTTAGACCTCTTGTTTCCTTATTTATAAAATAAGGAGTTTGATCTCCTAGCCCCTTCTAGTTCAGATTTATGAACTAACCTAACATCCCTTGAAAGATGCCACAGAGAGCTCTGTTTTGCATATCTGGAAACCACAGAATGAGAGGTTAACACAGAAAAATAAAGAGTTTGGGGTCAAACCCGAACCCAGACCCTTGTAACTCCAAAGCCAGAAAGCTTTCTTTTTTTGTTGTTTTCCTTCCGTCCTTCTGTCTTTCTTTCTGTCTTTCTTTCTTACTTTCTTTCTTTTTGAAAACACACAGGATAAAAGGCTACAGGGCTAGGAAATTGGTTGTGAAATGAATGTTGGAAATATTAGGAAAGCTGTATTATTCAAATTATCTAGAAATCCCAACTGACTGATATTAATCAATGTTTCAGCTATTTCAGTACACGAGAGGAAATGAATGTCTGAAACAGACAAATGACAAGGGGCTGGGGTTGACTGTTAAGGCCAGTTCTCTGAAAGGGAGGAACCTACTTCAGCTCCTTTCTCAAAGATAAAAATAAATAAATAAATAAAACCAATGCCAGATGTTTCTTTCCAGTCGTAGAATCAAATGCATTCAAAAGATTCAACTGCTCCATTTCACCAGGGTGTATTTAAACTCCCTCTTTAGCAGCACCACAGTGGATCCTATTTACCTGTTGCTTCCTAGTCTATGAAGTCAGATTAAACCCAGACCCATTCCTCCCCAAAACTGGTCAATTTAATGCTCCTTGCTTTCCTGCTTTCTTCCTTCCTTCCTTCCTTTCTTTTTTTCTTTCTTTCATTCTTTCTTATGTACTTAATAGCCATCAACAAGTCTAGATGTCTCATCATTAAAAAAAAAAACCTAAGAGGTTAGGACGAGAAACCACAAACTTTTGACATGTACAGCTTATTTTAAATATATCATATATGTGCTTCTATATAATATATACTTTAATAGGGGAGTAATAAAATTGCTTTTTAAGTGGGTGTCCTCTTATCTACTTTTTTCTTTTTTGTGCTTACTATCAGAATAATAGTTTGCATCAATCATGTGCTTATTATTAATATTATTTACTGTTTATCAAGGTTTTTCTTAACAACATCCCTGTCAGATTCCTGCTGTTTTAAGCTCATATCTTTCCTTTCTTCCTTCCTTCTTTCCTTCCTATATTACCTACAACTAAACTGATAAGTAAAATGATTTTTTTCAAGAAAGAAAACTAAAATGTGTCAGAGACCAGGCTCATATCTAGATTTTCTTACTCCAAATCCAATATCCAAGTTATCTATCATGAGTGTATTATATTGGATATTAACCAAGGTAAGAATTGGGGGAATTATTTTTATCAGATGCTAAAAATTTATTTAATATTCTGTAGACAAAACCCAGCCAAACAAGGGGCAGCTAAGTGGTGCAGTGGATAGAGCATCAGCCCTGGAGTCAGGAGGACCTGAGTTCAAATTTGAGCTCAGACACTTAATAATTACCTAGTTGTCAGACCTTGGGCAAGTAACTTAAACCCCTTGCCTTGCAAAAAAAATAACTAAACAAAACCAGTCTTAGAGAGTGGTGTCACTTTTCCTATGATACAAGCACTGACCAAATAAAAAGTTAACCTGTTGGTCAGTTCAGACAAAATTGTGAAATCAGTGTAGACCTAAGACAGGTGAGTATTCTACGGAATAAACATTTATTTATTTATTTATTAGTTTGCTTTTGTTTATTTGACTTTGAGAAAACAATGAATCCAATAATGCTTTCTAAATGATTGCTCCTCTCTGCATCTGCTTCCCTATCTGGTCTCAACTCTGCACAACAAGATGCTCCTCCCAGTAAGAGTTCATTACTCCTCTATTCATCACCATGTTGCTAACTCCAGGCTTGATGGACACTATCTCTCTCAGCTTCCTCTTCCTTCTGGTTTGAAATCCGGAGGTCAGAGTCCCAAATTCCTCCCAAATTCCATTCTTTATAAAGGACAGAAACTCTCCCTTCATTCTATTCTGTATCTGCTGCCATTCCTGATTTCAATACCATGGAACAAGATGCTTCCTTGTCTTGCATTTGTCTTTCCCTTTTCTTTTCTCCATTGTTGGGTTGTCTCCTATTAGGTTGTAAGCTCCTTGAGGACAGGTACTGCCTTTCTTTTTATTAACTATATATCCCCAACACTTTAGCACAGTGCTCAACACCTAGAAGAATCTTAATGATTATTGGATTTGGAGAATCACAGGATGTCAGTATTGGAAGGAACCTTAAGAACCTTCTAGTCTAACCTATTATAATCTTTTTTTTATCAGCTTCTGCTTGAAGGACCTCCGTTAAGGCCCATCCAGTCACTTCTCAAAGTTTCATTTACAGTCAGCTCAGATTACTAGAACTTTGTCCTTGTATCTAGCTTGCATCTCTCACTTCCATCTGTTGCTCCAGATTTTGTCTTCCGGTGCCCAACAGGACAAATCTAACCCACATGACAGCTCTCCATTTACCTGAAGACAGCTCCCCTCTCTTCTGAAAATTCTTTTACTCAATTTTTATATCTTTTCCTCTTACATCTTATTCATGCCATTCTGGACTCTTTGTCTAAGTCCTTCCTAAAATGCCACTCCTTGGAAATATAAACAGTACTCTAGACATGCCCTGACCAAAACAGAGTACTATAGGACCATTGCCTTCATTAGTCTGAAAATGCAGGTTACAGTAAATGAAATTCTCAATAATAACAATGACTTTTTTTTATTTCTGGCTGCCATGTCACATTGAGTTTGTAGTACACTAATATTCCAAATCATTTTCATAAAAGTCATTGTATTAATCATTAATCATACATTCTGTACTTTTGAAATTTACTATGAATGTTATGCCCTATAAAGGTTGTAACTCAGAAGAAACATCTAATGCTACTAGGAAAATTGAGAATTTTCTTTCCCAAAGAAGCTATAAATTTCATTTTTATGCTCATTTCCCTCAGCTCTAGTCAGCAAGCAAGGCTTCCATGAATTGGCTTTGAGAGTCTCTTCTAACTCCAGAAACAATTCATTTTGGGTCTGGAAAAAAATCTGAAATAACTCATTGGCCTCATCCTTAACATCAGAATCAAGCATTCATTTATCACCTACTATTTATCAGTCAGCTAAGTGGTGCCATAGATAGAATGTTGGGACTGGAGTTAGGAAGACTCTTCTGACCTTGGATACTTTACTTAGTTGTGTGATTTGGGCAAATCCCTTATTTCCTAATGAGTTGGAGAAGCAAATGGCAAACCAGTCTAGTATCTTTGCCAAGAAAACTCCAAGTGGGGGGTCACAAAGAATTGGACATGACTGAAAAATGACTGGGTCACGACTGGTTTACCAGACACTGTGCTAAGCATCAAGATGGCCAATGTAATTGGAATGTAAGGTATTCAAAGCATGTAAAGCTTAAGACAAGTAGAAAGTTTTAAAAGGCCTTCAAAGTGGTGAAGGATTTTAAAATATAGAGAATTTTATATTTTATTCTGGAAGTAGGAGGGAGCCACTGGCATTTGATTTGGGGGGATTACCTGATCAGACCTGCTCTTCTAAGATCATTTTGGTAACTGAATGGAGGCTGTGCAGGAGAAAGGAGAGACATGGCAAGGTGACTGATCAGAAGGCATCTGCAATAGTCTTAGAATGAGATAAGACCCTTTATAAAGGTAGAGGCCATGTAAGTGGAAAAAAGAGATTATATGTGTGTACATAGATGTAGATGTAGAGGATGTATATGTATGAAAGCTGTTGTAAAGGCAGAAACAATAGTATGGTGTGGAATCAAGAGCCCTGAGATCAACTACCAGCTCCTCATTACTTAATTGCCCTTAGGTTCTTTATTTGTCTTCACTAAGCTTCAGATTCTTCCTCTGTAAAATGGATCCTTGTCCTCTCTGGGGCTGGTCATTCTTCTACAGCCAGTTCAGCAGACACATGAAGAATGGAAGGATCATTTTCTCCAAGCAAGCTGCCATGCAAAAGAAGCACACCTGATTGCTTCCACTCAGCTTAGGAGTAATTCTGTCATCATGGTTGGGGGGAACAGCCTCTATTTAATTAATGGTAACCTGATAGCCTTCCCACTCAGTCAGTTTGTGACTGTCATTCAATCCACTTAACAAGTCCATGTGGATCACAACTGATAGTTGGTACTAAAGGAACTAATGAAAATTATTTTCATGTTCTTAATAGAGTGGAAGTAATTCCTTACCACTGTGTTCAGCTATGATTCCTTTACCAATCAGTAAAATAAACGCATAGATACAATGCCTTTTGCCTCAAGATTATGTAAACAGATGACAAAGTTAAACTATGTTTCTGCTGCCAGTCCAATCTTTTAAATGGGTATTAATTTTATCCATTAATCTTCATCATCTCTAGCACTAACAGGTTATCTCTTAACTAGAAAAGTCCATGCAGTATTGACTTAATATAGATCCAGAAAGCCCACTGGAGCTGACATTCTGGCCATTTGCAAATTTACTTGTAACTCCATAGTACTTGACCTTAGTCAAGGGCTCAGTGCCGTCCATCTCACCCACTCCCCCGCTAAGAGAAAGAGTGAATATATTTTGAGAAGAGCACAGGCACCAATTACCTTAGTAACCAAAGGACTCCCAACCTTTCTGATATAATTTATCCTTGACTCTAGCTTCAGTGACTTTAATCAATTCACAAATTCCATCTGCTAGAATTCTAAATGGCAACATCAATCCCATTAGGGAACTAGTGTTTGGTAGGGTGTGGGGGAGATTCTCTTGCAACCTAAATGGGATTTTTTTTTTACACATTGCAATTTTTTCCAGGTGTGAAATGAATATGGCTTCTACCACATTTGGAGAGAAAACAGTAGGGTTGGGAGATGGAAAGAAGGAAGAGGGGGTGGGGGAGGGAGGAGGGGTAGAAGGAAAGAGAAGGGAAAGGAGAGAATGAAAAAGAGAATGAGTGAAGTGGGGAGATCAAGAGTAAAAAGGATGGAAAGAGAAGAATGAAAGAGAAAAAACACTTCTGTTTTGAATCAAGTTTGAGTACCTGACACAGTCTCCCTTAGACTCTGACCTTTGGTTCTAAATGTTAACTACATTTGCATTAACAAGTCAGTATAATGTTGCTGATCCCATCATTAATTCTTCATGAAAGCAAGTGGCCATTTTAGCAGACTGTTTTTGTTTTGACAACTTCAAGGAAAAATCCAGTTTAAAAGAGAAAAAATGGAATTAGTAAAACTTGAGTAGGTGATTGCATGGCTGGAAGATTAAAGGTCATCCAGATTTCATAACTCCAAGAAAGAGATTACCAAAAAAAGGAGACTTCCCTTTTGGCTTCTACTGAGAGTTTTCTTGGGTTTAATTTATTAACTTTAAAAAATAATTCTCGCTGCTGTGATTCAGGTGCATTTTCAATATGTACATAGCCTATAAAAGCTCTGCATTATTCTCTAAAATCCCATTCTCACAGAAGAATCTTAATTCTTGATGCAAAGTTCTAGCTTCCTCTCATATTTTTAGGAGTTAACACTAAAAGTCACAAGTCAAGGCTAATTCTCTAATATCCTTGGCTTAAACTTCTACTTATATAATTGTTTCCAAGATTATCTCTTGAGAATCAATTTAGTCAGCCATCTTAGAAAAGTATAATTCCTAGGGCGGTACATTTAGAATAATTGATATGAAACATTCCCCCCAAAAGTGAATGACACCCATTCCTACAAGTCCAGATAGAGACAAGGGGGAGTTGATGACAATATAAGTGAGGTGCTAAGGCAAAGGGGCAACATACCCTTGTTGCTGGCATGTTTCAATGCTGGTTCTATCATTTACTGTCAATGTGACCATGGGCAAGTCATCTCCTCTCTCTTGGTCTCAGTTTCCCATTATGTAAAATGAGAGGGTTGAACTAGATAATCCATGAGGTACTTTTGTCCCATTTGTGGGATTCTAAAGACATTCTTAGATCATTTTCTTTGCCAGACTCCCTGTGGAGTCATAAATTTATATTGTTTGTCCTTGACGTTGATTATAGATACTGTCATCAGCTGAACTGGCATACTCATAGGAAGATGGAAGTCTGCCATAGTCTAGAAGACCCTTCAAATATGCCAAGATTCTCCCCTAATCAAAGGTGGCAAGGATAGGACTGAGACCTAATTCAAATGACTGACTGAAGTCTGTCCACTCTGAAAATATTCCTTCTCAGGTGGTTAAGCCAGAACACCATGCTCCCTCCAATTTTTTTTTGGAATGACTCTGGTTCTAACTAGCTTGATAATTTATACATGACTCGGGAGGTATCACCAAATCTCCCTATGGTCTCTCCAAACATGAACCTTATGCTCTTATTAGAAGAACTTTTGGCATTCGTGCTTATGTTTGATTGATTGAAATGTGTTATCACTTCCTTAAGGTAGCAAGGCTAAAATAACTGGTGTGGCCCCCCATCCTGACATTCATTCATCATTCTTCAAATATAATTAAAATCATAGGTTCATGGATTTGAAGCTGAATCAGACCTTAGAGGCCATAGAATCCAACTTTTTAGTTTTACAGATGAGTAAACTGAGGAACAGAGAGGTTAAAGGATTTGTTTAAGATCCTACAGTTAGTAAAACCCTGAGGTGTGGCAATATTAAACTGGTCAAATTAAGATTAAAATTGACAGGAAATGATGTGAGCGAGAAACTCAACCCAAGCTGACCCAGAATGGTAAACTAACACTAGCCTTGATCAGCCTGCTCATAGAAACTTTTTCATAATTTGATTATTTACTGAAACAAAAAAATATATATAGTGAAAGAACAAGGTCACCTGCCACAGAAGTTTCTCTTATGGAAAAATTACCCAAAATCCTTTCAGTTGACTTTCTTGCTTTTATTTATTTAAATTGAATTAGGTTTCAAATTCAGTTGTAGTAGGGCAGGAAAGGAGCGATATCTTAGGGGTGATTTTGTCTAATCTCTCCATTTTACAGATGGAGCCACTAAGGCCCGGTTCCTCCATCTATTATGACTTATGCAAGGTCACAACAGGTGACCCACATCAGAGATAGTATTGGAACTAGAGACGGTGTTCTCTTCCTCTGGATTATAGTGAATTTAAATCATAACTCTGCAACTAATTCCCCATGTGACCTTAAACAAATTATCTTGATTGAATGGAATGAGCATGGAATTTGGAGTCATGGTATCCAGATTTCAATCCTGGTTCCATCATTTACTGTCCTGGGCAAGTCATCTCATCTCTCTTGGCCTCACATTCCCCTTTTGTAAAATGAGAGGGTTGGACTAGATAAGCTATGAAGTAAGTACCTCCTGGCTCTGATTCTCCATCTATATATATTTACCTTCTCTAGGTCTTGTTTTCCTCAACCATAAAATGAGGGGACTGGATAAGATGAGCTCTAAGACACCTTCCATCTCTATGTTAGTATTTATCCTCTACTTATGTTCAGAATAGCCCAAATAGGTTTCTTTGTCAAATACCTCACCAGGTCAAAAGTGACACTCAAAATAAATTCTCTGTGATTTTATATTTTGGGGAGTAGCCTCAAAATCTTATTAGAACCATTCTTTGCTACATCATTGTGGCCTGGAGGTGATCCTGAACTCTCAGAGGTTGTGTTGGTGGAGTGCAAGCTCACCAGGCCGTGAACCGTTTGTTCATTATTTGAGGAGCAGCATATTCTGGTGAAGAGTCTCATCACCAGAAGAGTTTCACCAAGCGATGGATTTCTTCATCCATAGAAACACATTAAACTTTATAAAAGGAGGCATAGAGGGCTTGTAATGAAGAAAGTTCACCAAAATTCACCAAAGAAAACTGGAATATGGAAGGACTTTCCAAGCAATGATAGCATTCATGATTTGGGGGGCAGAAAAAATGCCATTTTAATTACCAACAATCCTCAATCATTAAATCCCTGAACCAGAAAACTGCCGAATCAGCTGAGATTTCAGAAGCCATGTAAGCCAGCCTCACTCAAAGCCTCAAAAACAACCCCAACAAGTAAACAACCAGTTTCTGTTTTATAAAACCTCAAGTGACGAGACTTTCCTCCAATACATCCCAATTCACTTTGGGGCATTTGTAATCAGTGGGAAAATTTGCCTAATGTTGTACTAAAGTGTGGTTCTGTTGACTATTCCTTTGGTTCTAGTCTTGTACACTGGGAACAAGAAGAATGAATTTCTTCCATATGAAAACTTTTCAGATATTGGGAGCTAGCTATTATGCCAACCCAAGTTCCCTGTCACCAGATCTTTTCTTTTCTAGGCTAAATATTCCTTCATTTCCTATAACAGTAAGGATCCAAATTCTCTCCTCCGTCATCATCCTGGTCCTCCTCCTCTGGATTTATTCCAGGTTGTCAATATCCTTTCTAAAAATATGGCATCCAGAATTGGACACAATACTCCAGATATGGTCTGAACAGAGCAGAGCACCGCAGGACTATCACGTTTCTCATTCTGGACACCGAGTGTCTATTAATTGAAGCCTAAGATCACCTTAGCTTTTTTGGCTGCTATATCACATGGCTGACTCATACTGAGCTTTCAGTATACTCAATTCCCAAGATCATTTTTAAACAATCCACTTCCTAACTACCCTCTCCCCCCGCTTTACTTGGTCAGCAACATTTTGTAGCCAAGTGCCAACCAGTTTTTACATTTTGCCCCTATTAAATACCACCTCATTAGCTTCCAGCCAACATATTAGCATACTTAGATCTTTTGGGAGTCTGATCTTCTTATGATGTTGGGCAGTCAGTGTGTATCATCTTCACATTTAATAGGCATTTCAACTCTGCCTGCACGTAGAACACTAAAAAAAATATTGAACAGAATGAGACACCAAATATCCTGTTCTGGACAGAGAGCAAAAAAAAATGTTTAAATATGTATCTATACACATAGATATGACTGTAGAAAGGAAGATGTCAGCAGATATAGATGTAAATTGAAAGATATAGGTATACACATACAGATATGATGTTGATAGAGTTAAAGTAGAGATTATACATGGATATACATTTATATCTACAAATGTATATGCATCTGCACATATGCATCTATACAATAAGAAGTCAAAAGAATAAAAAATGAAAAGAATTTAGAATTTAATTCAATGTGAAAATGAAAAGGACCATCAAGAAATGGATATAGTCTAATCAGTGTAAATAGCATTAAAGACAATGGATTATCTATTTTACCCCTCTAACCTAATAACATGGGACTTTCCAACTGACTTATAGGGGAAACCACCTAAATGTATTATCTACCACTTCCCTCCCAAAGTCCCATAGTACATTAAAATTTGTTGACAGAAAAAAACTGTCTGGTTTGTTGGCGTCAGAATCATTGAGAGAACCAGAATCTCAAATGATTACATAGGAAATATACAGTACAATGAGTTCTGAGAAAATCCTTTTGAGATCTTAATGTGATAGAAGGTTCTTAACCCTTTCTTCATTTTCACTTCTTCAGAAGTGAAATTTTGTCATCCTCAGAACTTTTCTAGAAACAGTAATAGCACTTGAAGAACATTTAATGCTTACAACAACTTGGAGGTAAGTGCTACTATCCCCATTTTATAGATTAGGAAATTGAGGTAGACAGAAGTTATGGGTCTTGCTTAGGATCATACAGATTATTAGTGTGTAAAGTCAAATTTAATTGTCTTCTTGACTCCAAATCCTGTGTTCTGTACACTGTATCACTTAGCTGCCTCTATAATTTGTTTAATCAATGCTGGTAGAGTAAGAGACAGATAGAAACAAAGACAGACAGACGAGAGAGAGAGAGAGAGAGAGAGAGAGAGAGAGAGAGAGAGAGAGAGAGAGAGAGAGAGAAATTCACAGTCCATTGTGAAAATATGAAAGTACATCTTCCTGCAAATGGCCAGACCATCTTTTCACAAATTTTTAAAAATCATTTGGTTTTATTTTAAGCCAACCAAAATATCAAGACACTTTTAAAAGTATTTACAATGCAAATGTCAAATTGCTGCTCATTTATGAAGATGTTATAAGGAATTTATAAATTATTCAGGTTTTAAGAACCTGAATTGATGAGCCTAGTCTCCTAATTCCAAGTCAAAAAATATCCCAATAGTTTTGAATTGTCATGAATCATTCTCCATTTTGGATCAATGATCTCTTCAATCTAGTATTCCCTTAAAAAGAATCTCCAAACCATGCATACTTTCTCATCCTATGAGACACTTACCCATGTCATCCTCTATATAATGTTCTCCCCTAAATCCTAAACTCCACATGCTTGGGAGGAGGAGGGAGAAGAATTCTCCTGCTATATTTTTTTGGATCAGACCAGTGATTTCATAAGTCTGTGGAATTTCTGGTGAGAACTTGTCCTCCAGTGATGCAGATTAACAAGTCATCTGTAACACACAGTCTTAGTGATTTACCTAAGACACTAAGTATATGTTACTTGTCCATCAATCCATCCAAAACTCATTTATGTCAGAGGCATAATTTCAACTCAGGTCTTCAGTTTCCTATGTGAACCTTTCATTTATATCAGGAATATCTTGCCACTAATTCTGAAAAGTCCCCCTTGCCCTTTATCCCCACTTAGAATAGTATCCTCTAGGCCAGATATGTTCAGTCCCTCCCTGGGAAAATCAATCCATTAAACCTTGGAACTGCACCCTGGGACTGTGTTAACCTGTTTGGTGAGTGGTGGACAAGTCATGTGTTAGTGTGTGTGCTTGTGTGTGTGTGTGTGTATGTGTGTGTGTGTGTGTGAACTCAACCCTAGGGTAAAGTTTCATATATGTATATGCATATGACTGGGATATGTATATTTATAAAAAAACATGAGAACTCACCTAACACATATGAGGTGTAAAATATCTATGTCTACATCTATCTCTGTCTCTATCTCTATAACTAGTCCCAGATCATATGTCCATGCAATTGTCCTGTGAAGAGTCCAGACTTACACTGACCTGCTATTGAGTTGATGTTGCTCTTTTAACCCATCCTTCTTTCTATTAACTTTCCCCTGGGACAGAGAACAATTAAGTATCAGCATGATCACTAGAAAGGACCTGATTCAACTATGATTCCATTCATCATTCATGTGATTTCCCCCCCTAGAGACTTAGACCAAAGTTCCATTGCATGTCTCTAGACATTGTCTCCTGATATTAGTATTTCAGCCTCTTGAGGGCATGGACAGTCCTATTAATGAGGCTAGCTAATGCCTAGCTCCAGTTACGAAGGTGTTTGATAAAATCTTTCACTCATTCATTCATGTGCTTTGCCAAGTTATCTCTCCTCAACACATTCATAATTAAAATGAATGACATTATTATCACAGGTTCCCATGTTTTATGAAAACTTAGCTGCTATGGCCAATATCTATTTTAGGATTTTCTTTGGGGCCCTTTCCTTTGACTAGCAAGTTCCTACCAGAGACCTATTTCAGGAAGCATCCAGGTCATCTACGCTCACTCTCACTCCAGTTCCACTCCCAATTCTGGGCTTTCCACTTTATCCCAGATTTGGTACTCTTACCCCATCCCAATATGTCATCTTCTACATTAAAATTTAACTTAATCTTTACTAGAGAGCAGAGGAGTCTTTTCTTTTACATTCCTGTGTTTATATTTCTAGGCCTTAACAGAGTATCTGTCATATAGTAAATGCTTAATAAATTATTTAGCCATCTAGCTATCTATCCATCCATCCATTCAAATTAAAGCCAATAACTGCTGCCTCTCTCCTAGTTTTGAAAAAAAATACTTTTGAGACTTTTTTTGCATCTGGAACAATTTAGCAAAAAAATTAAATTTCATACTATGTTTTACCCTAAATAATAGTACAACACAGAAGTCCTGTTATTCTTATGCCTCATTTTGGCTGAAAAATGACTAAAAGTAAACATTTATATAACACATATTATGCAAAGTGCTTTATAAATATTTTCTCATTTGTTTCTCACAATAACCCTGCTATGTAGCTGCTATTGTGATTATAATTTTGCAGTTGAGAAAACTGAGGAAAATAGAGGTTATAAGATTTGCACAGGATCCCACAGCTAGTAGGTCTCTGAGACAAGATTTGAATTCAGGCCCTCCAGACTCCAGGTCCAGAGCATTATGCACTGGGCCACATAGGTGCCTCATGAATAAATCAGTGAATCAACGTGGATTTTCAAAGGCTGTGCTACAAGACCACAAACTCTTCAACATCCAAACAAATTGGGAAGGCCATGGGAAATAATGTATTATCATATGGTAATCAAACTAGCTAAGCATGGAGAAGATCATTTGCATAACCAGTAAGATTATGGAGATAGAGGTCCTTTTTCATGTTTGCTTTTACCTTTTGTTTTTTGTCATGATAATTTAGGAAATCTATCTATCAAATTGTGTTATCAAATTTATAAAATATGTTGGTGGAGGGAGTTTTTACATGAAAGAAATTGTGGAGCTTTCGAAATATTGATAAAATAGTAGAGTGAAGGACCCAAAGTCCTTTGTTATCCAAGGAAGAATGGGAAATTGATAATCCATCAGTATCTTCGATAACATCTACCCAGTTTTAAAATCCTGAGACCATAAGAATGTGGTTTTAGGATTAACAGGGGTTCAGAATGCATTTAGTCTAAATCCCTTCCCCTTTTTATCTATAAAGTAACCAAATTCCAAAGTGGCAATTTAACTTTCCAAGGTGATACACATAATATGTGACAAAGCAAGGAGTCAACCTTATGCCTCCTAGCTCCAAGTCAACCACCTTCACTGCCACGGATTAGCAATATCCCTTTGAAAATGAGGCACCCAGATTTTAAAGTAGAAATTGAGGACATAGCTATATAACTGGTGAATTGAGCTTAAAATAGTTAATTGATGTCTGAGTCACTGCAGCTTATCCATACAGCTGACCTGAGTTGTGATGACTAAGAACCATTAGTTTCTAGTGAATGAGAGGAAATAGATTTGGGGGGCTCCAGTCCAATTCACACAGCTATACAGATGCACATTCAAGGTTTAGGAGTTCTCACTCCAGATGCTCTGTTGTAGACATTTAGCACGTCTTCCCAAGGAAAGTGCTACAAAACACTAAGAATTAGTCATTGGCAGAAATAGCAAGAATTCTATTGAACAGCTTTTCAAAGAAAAATATAACAAGCACAATTATTAAAATAGGCCTTCACTATTTATGTAAATTAGCTATTTTGCATGTGTAAAATGGAGTTTGCATGAATGTTTTCATTTCCTTCTTACATTTCAATGAGTATAATTCTTGAGATTTAGCTGCTAAACATATAGCATCAAATTTTTAACAGTTGCTTGTTCTAATTTTAAGAATGTTCCATCAATCATCCATTCCAATGGTTCTCCATTGCTTATCAAATAAATTATAAGCATCTCTGTGTGTAATTCAAAATCCCTCATAATCTGCTTCTAAATGACCCATCCAGATATTTCATTCTATTGTCCTTTACATGGTCTATATTCTAATTAAACTGAAGTATTCTTTTTTCTTCATCCTTTATACAATTTTCTGCATCAGATAGTAGGAGAACTAATATGACAATTGTGTCTTCCTTCCTGCAGCTTGCAGTCTAGTAGAACTGAAAATCCAAATAAACAATAAATAAACTACAAACTAGACTGTGATCACTGTCTGAGAGGAGCTCATGCATGTCCGTGAGATGCCTCTTTGATACTTCAAGATTCAGTATGACCTATGCCAATGCAATGCCTGTTCAGAACATAGCAGATCATTTTTTGAGAGTTGCTGCGACTGAAAAAAAATTAATCTCCCTGTGACCAACTTGGCAGGAAAAACTCTCAGATCAAACTAGGCTGGTCCTTGGATGACAGATTTATAGTCTGTCAAAAGTTGCACTTAATAAATGATTGTTGATATTATGGTGCTTGAATGTAATATAATATTACTAAATATTAAAAAATAAATATGAAGTCAGAGAAACATGGAAAGACTTGTATGAACAGATGCAGGCTGAAAAAAAGAGAAACAGGAAAATAATATACATAGTGATATACATAGTAATTACAGCAATGTATATAGAAAGAACAAATACCCAACCCAAAAATAAAAACTATAACTATAATGACCAAGTAGCCTGGTCAAAAAGAAAAGATGAGAAAACACGACTTATTTTCTCTTTTGCAGAAATGGGAGACCACAACTTTGCCCTGACCAATCTCAGTAACAAATGACTGAGATGAATCATGCAAGGGAGCAGAATAAGGCCCATATTTTTGGACTTGACCAGTATGGAAATGTTTTATTTGACTGAATATATCTTCAAAAATTTGTTTTTATTTTTTCCAATGGAAAGAGAGGGGGTATTTCAATTGGAAGTTGAAATAAGTTTAATTTATTTTTAAAAAGAAGCATTGTATGTGGAGAGAATATTGCATATTTGCTAAAACTTAATTGATGTTTTGAATTTGTTGGGGTTTTTTTTTTCTTCCTTTTCTCTCCTTTTTAAAACTTTTTATTACAAAGTAAAATTTGCTGAAGAGGAGATAGAAATGAATGTATCCATAAATAAAGATGATATAAAAATCAATAATATAAACAAAAAAATGTTAAATTACATAAAATACAATTAATGTAATGCAATAAATCAGTCAGCAAACAGTGAACAAAAAATTAACTGTCTTGCTCATATTGTCATATATACCCAATACCCATATATATATATATATACCCAATACCCTAGAGCAGTATGGGTCATGATGTCAGACACTCAGAGATAATCATGGACACCCACACACATATCACAATGAAAATAAATAGAAGGGAAGCAATACCAACAAAAGACACTACTCCTGCCCGACTCATCCTAGCCTAAACAGGTCTCCCTGAAGGACACATTTTTCTGACTCCATACCAAGAATACACTGTACCAAGAATACAGTGGGTCAAACTGAGGGTTTTTGTTCAGCCTCACACCCTTAAATATCCCTGAGGCAGAATGGTTATACTAACTGCCAGTTGATTCAGACATCTCCCACATCCATGGAACTTCAAGAGTATTCCAGAGAAAAGCAGTGTAACATCTAGTTGTAGCTTGTGGGTCTCTTCTGACTTTGTACTCACAATATTGCTTTCTCCCTGCTATACAGACACGTTTATAAGTATCCGTAAGCAAGAACATTTTAAAGACACTGTGGCTAGAGACTCTAAGTGTTGCTTAGGTGAGGAGTCCATCATCTTTGTTTTATTACATTATGTTATGGAACTGTTTATTTTATTCCATAAATTAAAAATTAAATAAAAAATGTCTGTATACATGTGGCTAATATAACTAAGCTGGATCAAGTTCCAGGTCAATCTAAAGGTCTTCATAGGCATGACTAACTATAAATATCACATCTGGGTCTGAACATCCACTAGTATCCCTTGTAAATCTAAGATTAAAAAGTGAAGCCAGATTATCAATAACCCTTGGGCTAAGCTCCTGAACATAGCCAATGTGCCAGTTCTAAGGAAAGCTTAATTCCAACTGCGCTGGACTGATGACGCATAACAGTATGACACCCAAGCAGTTGCTCCATAGGGTCAAAAGGAGAAATGTACTAAGGTCAAACCAAAGCCCAGTCTCAAGCAACATGGCATAGTTGGAGAATCTGGAGGAACATCGACAGACAGCTACCTGTCTACGTTCATCTTTTCTTGCACCCTAACTCTCAATCTTCTTTCCAGCCAATTCAACTTAGTATAAAATCTCATACAACTAATGCAAGTTTTCTCATTTATAACAATGATAATAAAGTTTACAAAGCTCTTTCCTTGCAGCATATATTTGAGGTAAGTATTGTGATGATTGTCATTTCCATTTTGCAAAAGAGAGAAGGCTTAGAAAAGACGTCTGCCTATCTATGTTCCCAAGATCAATAAGTGCCAGTCAGAACTCAAATATGGGTTTTCTCAACCTCATTTCCAGTGCTCTTTTCCTTTTGTGCAAAGGGTCCCAAGAATATGATTGAACCTTCTAACACTCTATAGTCTGGTTTCCTGAACTTATCATTAAAATGAAACAACTCTCTCCAAAGTTACCAATGATCTCTGAGTTATCTCTCCAGTCCTTTCTTATTCACATCTTTCTTGACCTTTCTGCAAACTGTTGTTCACCTTCTAGTTACTTTCTCCTCTCTGTATTCCTATAGCATTTCTCTCCCCTGGTTTTCCTCCCCTTTGTCTGAGATCTCCCTTCTTCTTTACTAGATTTTCGTACATTTTCATCGTTCCCCTTGGTATCTCCCCCAAGACATTCATTCCAGGACTCTGTCTCTTTTGACTCTATATTATCTCCCTTCATAATACTATTAGATCATGTGAAATCAAATATAGTCTCCATGCACATGATTTCCAGATTTGTATATGCAGTCCTAGTCTCTCTACTGAACTCCAGGTCTTTAGCACCAATGTCCTCTAGGATATTGGAAACTAGATGTCCTATAGACATATCAAGCTCAACATGTCCAAAGCAAACTTTGTCTTTTTTTTCTAACCCCTTCCAAACTTCTCCCCATACTAAAACTCACAATCCTGATGTCATACTCAATTCCTGCTCTCCCTCACCTCACACAGTACCTCTGCTGTCACATCCTGCTGCTTCTACCTTCTCAACATCTCTCATACATACCCCCTTCTTTTCAATCCCACAGCCACAGTCCTGGTTCGTGACCTCTTATATGGTACACTGCAATAATCTTCTAACTAGTCTCCCTATTCCAATATACCTTTCACTTAGTTGCCAAGGTGATTTCTCTAAACTATTGATCTGACAATTTCATCCCCCTGATCGTTGAGCTCCAATGGTTTCCTATCACTTCTAGAATCAAATATAAATGCCTTTTCTGACCTACAAAGATCTTTAAAACTTGTTCCTTTGTATTTTTCCATTATTCTTACATCACTCTCCTCCATGTGCTCAATAATCCAATAACACTGCTTCCTTGTTATTCCTTACTCAGGACGCTTCTCTCCCACCTACTCCTCTTTTCCCATTTCCTCCTCTCTAAGGCTTCTCCTAGCTTCCCTCTTACATAGCTCAAATCTTATCTTCTTCAGGTTATGTTTCTCATTCTCCACATCTGCTAAAGTATTTCCATGTACTCTGTATGCATCTTGTATGAGGCTCAGGACATTCATATTGATGCTTCGATTACAGGTGTGTCCAACCCATGGCTCTCAAAACCCATTTATGCAGTATTAGAACATTTTATTATCTAATACTCATTGGTAATACAAGCTATATTGTAGTCATAAATAAAAATTAAATTCTATACGTGACCTTTGACAAGTTGTGGTTGGGCAATGCGATTCAGAAGAGCTTTAAAGATTAGACATTCATGCTTTATTAGAAAGTGACTATTTGTTCATACTTGTATTCCTAGAGGTTAGCATAATATCTGGCATACGGTAATCATTTAATTGCTTTTGTCTATAAATTGCAAAGGCCTTACCTTACAAGAAGTAGTGCAAGTATTTGACCTTTCCTCACCTGGAACTGTTTTCATCAGTGTAGAGAAGTACCAAGATAAAAACACCATGTATAAAGAGGAAACAGTACAACTCCTCTGCCACCTTAAGCCTTAGAGTTATTCCCAGGGCAATGAGAGTGACCTGCCCAATGAATAGAGGAGCTTCCTCTCGCACATGCCAGACTGTCCTTCAAATATGTCTTTTTTTTCTTATTTATTTTCCAATGACATGCAGAGATAGATTTTAACATTCAGCCCTTTGCAAGATTTTTCAGTTCCACATTTTCCTACCATCCTCCCTTCCCCCCCTCCCCACTATGGCAGCAAACAATCTGATATAACCTGTAAAATAGCCCTTAATACATTTCTACATTTGTCAAGCTATGAATGAGGAACTAGACCTGGTGGTGGGGGAAAAGAGAGAAAGAAAGAAAGAAAAAATATTTAAAATGTAGAAAGAAAAAAACATAAAAAGAAGTCTGTACCCATTTTACAGATTAGGACCCTGAGGTTCACAGAAAAAAAATTGTAGGATGCCAGTTTACCTCACCACCATCCCACATGCAATCAACTGCCAAAGTTTTGTCATTTTTACCGCCACAAAATATTTTATTTCTATTCCCTTGTCTCCACCACACATTCAGTCCCTCGTTTCTCACTGTAATATTCCCCTAACTGTTCACTTTGTCTAAAGTCTATTCATGATCCATTCCAAACATCTACCAAAGTGATTTTCTAAATCATAGCTCTGACCAGTCACTCTCCCTCCTCCACAGACTCCAGTGGTTCCCTCTTGCCTCTCAGTTAAACTACAAACTCTTCTGTTTAGCATTTAAAGCCCTGCCTAATCTGGCTCCAACCTACTTTTCCAGACTTGCTGCATGCTATTTCACTTCACGCACTTATTTGTTCCAGTCAAACAGCCCTACTTACTGTTCCCCATATTTAATGTCTCAGCTCCTCTCCCCATACCTTTGTACAGCATGTCCCCCATAGAATGTGTTCCCTCCTTACCTCAAAGTCTTAGAATCTTTGGCCTTTAATGTGTGAGCACTCGTTCCTGCACAAGCTCAAGCTAATAATAGCTCAAGTTGGTAAGTATATCACACACCAGAAATTATTTTGTATTTATCTTGTAAATATTTTGGATTTTATTGGGTGCATACATGCTAGTTCCCCCATTGGAATATGATCTCCTTGATTCCAGTGATTATTTCATTGCCTGACCCAAAGTAGGGCCTATTGAATGGATAATCAAATAGATATATGGGGAAAATTGTTCCAAAAGGTTAAGGAATTCTGTGAGAGATGCAGTAGGAAAATACTATCAGAACATCCACCAAGAACCAGGAACTCAATACCTCTCTTTGTTTTCTTTACTCCTCCTCTTGAGCCCAGCTAGAGACATTTTCATGACTAACGTTATAGGCTTGCAACCAAAGATTAAAAACCAAATATTATTTGACAAGTTTTTATATGACAACATAAAGAGGGGCCTAGTGGCTAAGTGTTGATTCAGACATTTCTGCCAAATTTGATCCCCTGCCAAAATATAGCTTCAATAACCAACATAAATTTTATTTTTAATAAATAACCACAAAATGATTACATAAACAGAATCAACTGTGGGTAACTGTAGCTTGTAATGAATATGTGTTATAGTTTCAGTAAACAGAAGTCACACAGATTTAAGTTGGCACTCCCTATCACCAGCTTATGGGTAGATGGCAAAGTAACTGGTGTTGGAACACACGAGTGGTTTCCTTGGTCGGAAGCCTACATCCTAACAGCATCAGCTCCGAACCTCCTGCAGGCCTCCTCCTGTTCTGTTCAAGCTTACAGACATTTGGTTTTGGAGCCTTGACCATTTAAAAGGATAGCTGAGGTCTCCCCACAATGACCCAGAAACTGTCTTTGTGGTTTAAAAAAAAAAAGGTCCCTGTGCTCTAGCCAATACATAGACCTCTATCATGGTTATATATAAATAAATAGAAATGTGGGGAGGGGGATAGGAGGAAAAGTAGTGATGTGAAGAGAAGGACCAGTAAAAATAAGATGTTCATTCTAATTAGTTTTTTCTAGAACTTTACTTTCAGTATACTTAAAGATTCATTTTGGAGTAGGTCTGGGATCTAGACAATATTGGCAAGCATTCATGCCCCCCCCCCCCAGTAAATCAAGTAGTTCTTTTAGGAAAGCCTTCTTGGTGATAATTCCCCCCCACACACATCAACCACTTTCAATTTTAGGCTTCCTCAGCCATATATAGATACATTCTTAGATAAACTTTTATTTCCCACCTATGCAAAACACATTATGTTTTTCTTAAGTACTGACATATTTATGCCTCTAATTTCTCCAAAATGTCATTCACTTCAGATTGATACTGAGCAGCAGAGGGAGGAAAAGTCCACGGGAGAAAAATGTAAAGTATTTGGAGCTTCCTTTTTAAGACAAGGAAAGAAGGGCTTATCTCTAGTAAAAACAGACCCTTTTGATGAAAGATGGAGTGACGACTGATCAAACACGGTCCAGGATTCCAGGAATGCCTAGATACGGTGATGTTAAATGGGAGAGATATGACACAAAGACCCTGTGAGGTGAGGAAATAAATAAATTGGCCATGTAACCATTATCTACATCTTGACTTGTTCTCTAATTCCCTACATTTCTAAAACTTCCACCTGCGATCATTGACTATGGTAACCTTTACTCTCATTTTGGTTTATCAGTTGATCTTCATTGTCAGGCATGTGTAATCCTGTCTAAATATATAAAATTCTGATGTTAAGGCAAAAACTACTTAAAGTTCTCTTGTGTTTCCCATCACTGTCAATGCCAAGGGTACAATTCTTGACTTCAAAGCCACCGAACTATTTTGCCAGCCCTTTTTCTGCCTCCTCAAATCAAATTGTAAAGTGCTTCTCACAGGATCTTGTACAATGTAGGAGTTTAATATATGCTCCCTCCCCCTTCATATATGTTCCCTTCCCCTCTCCCTCCCTTCAGTCATAAATATCCACTCAGTGCCATATTTTTGTGGGCAGCCCCACATCCTGTTCTTGACTCCACTCCTTATGAACAGCAAACTTCCAGCTACACATTCCACCTCTCCTTCCTATTATTTATCACTGCAAACAAAGAAATGAGTTTTTAAAAATATAAGTAGTTACAGGTGATAAGAGCTAAAATACTAAGTTTTGAATCATTAGTCTTATTTTTTCCACAGGTCCACAGATTTCACAGGTTTGTCAGATTCCCAAGATGGCAAGGAGCTCCTGAAAATACAAGGCTGAAGTAATTCATAAGAGGGTGCAATATCAAATGCTAACCCGAGTCTTTATAAACCTCCCGAAACACTCCCAGCCCTTCAAGAATTCTTTTTGAGTTAGTCAGGATAACCCTCTAGTTCCCCAACCCTACCAAGATAGCACAGAAGTGGTGATGATTCTCATGCCAAAATTAGGGATGTCAAGGAGAGGTTGACTGGTTGTCTCCCTGAAATCTCAAAGACAAGTGTGTACTGATCATGTTGCCTCTGGAGAGCATATTTTCCAGTCAAAGTCCTGCAATGAGTCATCTCTCCATTGTGACTGAAGCACACAGCAGGACTGCTATGGTGTGTAATTCAATATTTGTGTAAGCTGATTTGAGGCTTCAACTTTCTGGGTCATGGAGGGGATTTTGTCCAATATTTTACTCCTGTAGGTTTGAAGTCAGAGACTCAAAGTCAACTTCCTAAGAAATCTGACTTCTAAGACTCCTTATAGTTATTCTTAGGAACATCCTTTTTTCAATTACAAGAGAACCCTGTTACAGCATGGCTCATTATCATATAGATTCATATTATAACATCTGAACCAAAATATGGCTCCTGAATCACAATGAGTATAAGGAGAAAATCCATAGTATAGAACAGTAAGGTAGATTCCGAGCTTGCCCTCTAGCACTTAAAAAGTGAAGGTTATATAGATGTATCACAGAGAAGAAAAGGCTCAGTTTTCCAGACCTGGTTGGTGGTTCTTCATGTGAGAGGCAAGTTTAGCAAATGCATTCCTCTGAGGAAAATAAACAACATTCTCATCATTGTCATTGCCATTAGAATCAAAAGCATTTATAATTTTTTTTTTAAATTTTGCAAATCTCCACATATACTTCTCATTTAATTAACTTGGATCCTTTTTCTATAAGAGGAAAACAATTACGATTTTTCAATATTGTAACAGGATACCTTGGGAGCCATATCAAAGGGGCTGAAGATCATAATGTGAACAATCATCAGATAGCTGGTTTTTGGTTAATTCATCCATTACAATTCTACAATTCTTGGACAAAGTAAAAAGATATAAAGCAAAAGAAGACAAATGGGTTCTCGATAATATCTCTGATAAAAGATTCATTGAGAAAAGAGCTCGAAGCACTTTGTTGTTTTGAAATATGGGAAATATCTCTGGGCGTACAAGTTCTGTTCACACAGATAATCACAACTAGTCTATAGAGAATATGATTCTCTGATAGCCTTAAAAGAGAGGACTGCTTTTCTTCCAACTATGAGAATTCAGGTGCAGACATGTCTGAAGGCAGGAAGATGAATTATATGACCTCTCAGAATTCCTGTGGGAGAGACCATGCTATGATCCCATAATTCTATATACCTCTTGGGAGTTCCATAATATATAGAATCTCAGAAATGTCATGAAAGTTGTGTTATTTTTCTCTTTATCTGCCAATAAATTATACATGAATGTGATAATACCAGAACCATGCTTTACTTAAAATGATTAATTTTAACATTGAGAAATTTCTAATTTTAATCTAATTTTTCAGAACTTCTCTTGTAACATACAATGGGGATTCTCAATGATTAATAACCTCAGTGGCTTGTCTTTCCCTCAACCAAGTAATTCTGGGAACTTCTGAAGTTGGCACATAATCTGGGATATTCAGTTCCACGTCTGCTAGCAAACCCAGACCACCATGAGGTTTAGAAACAGATAGCATTTATTCAGACCATAAATGAACAATAAAACAACAGAAAATAAGAGCCATAGATTTAGAGCTGCCCTTATTCGGGACCTGAATGAACAACAGAAACTAGGGGTCATAGATTTAGAGTTAAAGCTGTTTTAGAGGTCATCCGGGGAAACTCCCTCATTTTACAGTAGTGGAAATTAAGTCCAAGTTGGCTGAATAATCTTGGTTAGATGACCATTTACCTAGTAAACATCTAAGACAGTATTTGAGACATCTTCAAAAGGCCAGGTCTCAAGTCTTATGTATGATAGCGTGTTGCTTTTCTGAGTAATTATAGCCCACATTTTCCATGAATATAGTCTCATTCCCTTTGTCCCTAGAATTGTTTGGGTGTCAAGCACCCACTCACCCCTTTCTACCCATGCCTCAAAGAGGCTCCAATAGGGGAAAAACTTGACTAAGTCTTCTATCTAGGCAAGGTGCAAATTTCAGTAAAGGTCAGATTTACATTCAGAATGTTCCTTTGCTCTACTTGCAGCACTGATCCATTAGCCAAAGTCTTTGTGGCTGACTTTGTTGTTAAAATGGCCTGCCCTTCCTATCTCATGGCAGCCTTCCTCTTCCTGGCAATTTCTTTCTCTCACCTATCTTTGTCAACCCCTGGAAAGGACAGCCTCCTGGGAAAATGAACCCCTAAATTCCTCTGATCATACCTTGGATCCAGTCTTCTTTCCCATAACCAGAACCTGCTTTAAATCAGAAAGATCTCCATTTACATCCTGCCTCACTTCTTTAGCCATGTGACTCTGGGCAAGTCAACTCAAACTCAATCTCCTCATCATTAAAATGGGGACAATAATGAATCTATCTGATAGGATTGTTGTGAGAATTAGATGAATTCTGCTCATATATAAGCATAAAAGGTAACATAAAGTATTTTTCACTTTAAAGTGGGGTAAATCTTAGCTCTCAGGATTATGAACCTCTGACTCCCCTCCATCCCTCTCCCTCTCCCCCCACCCCAGTTTCTGTGCAATGAGACAAGAAGGGAGATGGAAAAAAAAAGGCAGGTCTGTTTCCCATTCTGTCCGCTGCTAGTTCTTTAAAAACTTCAGCCAAAATGAGTTGAATTTTATAGTTTCTGGAGAGAAAACTATTTGTAACAAAACTTTGTTAGAAAGTAGTATTTCCTTTTATGTCCTGTGCCATAAATTGCTTGGGTGGCACATGGGATTCTAATTACAAAACAGAAGAATGAGATAGAATGAAGATCAATAAAATCAGAGGCGTGTTTCTGTGCATATTGTTACAGGACTGACACTTGAAAAGTTTCCATTGTTTCACACCTATAATATGTGCATTATATGAGAAGGGGAAAAAATGAGGCCCAGAGTATCATTTCTGCATGGGTGTTATAGGCAGACAAAAGGTTTTTGAAGCCAATTTGGATTGCATTTGTGTGCTTTATAGGCATGAAATTATAGATGGATGGAAACCCTACTACCACATAAAAGTCTTTCCTTAATGATTTTCTCTTCATATAGTTTACATTTGGGTGTGATTATATTTAGTATTCACTTTAAATATCTCACTTCTCTTTTTTTATTTCTTTCCTAGTAGAAGAACCTTTCAAATAGCATTCAGGACCAGAGACCAAAAGAATAAGAAACAAAAAGGGCCATCCATCTCAATACAGCAGTAGTTACTAAAAAAAAAAAAATTAAAAACCTTTTCAACCTTATTTCTAAAAAAAATTCTACATTAATAGATTCTTTTTTTTAGAATTTTGCAAGGCAAATGGGGTTAAGTGGCTTGCCCAAGGCCACACAGCTAGGTAATTATCAAGTGTCTGAGACCAGATTTGAACCCAGGTACTCCTGACTCCAGGGCCAGTGTTCTATCCACTACACCACCTAACTGCCCCAATAGATTTTTTCTCTTAAAAAAAAGAAAGAAAATGTATCCATTTAGCTTGGAAGAGGAAAAGAATTTATTAAACACCTACCTAGTTCCCGGTCCTAATAGCTTTATAAATATTACCTCATTTGATCCATACAACCCTGTGAGGGAGGTTTGTGCCAGCTATTATTACGCCACTTTACAGTTGAGGAAACTCAGACAGAGGTTAAATGACTTTACAAAGGTCACATTGCTAGCTAGTAAAAAGTCTGAGACTAAATTTGAATTCAGATTTTTCCCCACGTCAAGTTTAGCACTTCATTTCACCATGCCTAGACATAGGGAAGGGTTTTCTACTCTGTTTCTTAGGACTGTTTCAAAGGATGGAAATTCCCAGTGATCTAGGGCATTTATAGTTTAAAAAGGAAAAAGTCAACCCCCCCCAAAGGATTACATCTAAGTCTTGATTATTGTAAATAATGAGACCTGTGAAGTAGCCATGTATATTTGAATCCATGCTATTCAAAGTTCTAGTTATAGGAAATAAGGTCATAGATTCCAACTCAATGGAAATATTCAGGATGAAATCTGCTAATCTGATCTCTTCACAGGATTTAGCCACACTAATTGAGACCTAGCTAAGATTTTTCTGTAGTCTTAAACCTAGCTCTAAATCGTTATCTACCTCTTTTTCATATAGAATTTGAGTTGACAGAAATTACAGAACTCATCCCTGACTGAACCATTTTGACAATGATTCTTCTCTGTTCTGTTTAGTAACAAGAATAGACTCAGGGGCTCAGGTGCCTAATTACCATCCCCCCCCCCAGTTCCTAGAAAAATAAGGCAGAAAGTGTTATAGCAGACTTCCTGAGACTGAAAAGCCATGCCAGCCCCAAGGAATCATAACTTTAAAATAAAAGAAGAGCCATTCTTTGGGATTTCTCACTATTGGGGGAACTGATTCAGTTTCAGGTTACCCTCCCCAGAGAAGTCCATTCACATTTAGTTCAGCCGGGATACAAAGCTTGGCCAATATAGTATGGGCTGTGGAACCAGAGGCAGGTCATAGAGGTTTCCAATTCTTTTCTAAATTGGGGGAATCAGATATTTCCTGGGTTACTTGAATGGGGACGGAAAGGTGGAAGTGGGGATGGGTTGGGATTTTTTCATCAGACCTTCAGTCCCTCCCCACCCTGTGTACATGGCAGGGGGCCCTGTCATTTAATCACAGACCCCAAGAGACACGCATTATGATTAAATCAAGTACTGGTTTAACAGGGTACACCTAATAGGCACCTCGACTCCTCAGATGATGCACAAGCAACATTCTTTCCTTGAGCAGCACATCCAATAGCTCCAATTCTGCTGAAACCCTAAATCTGGATCATGCAGGCCACCTCTTCACTACCTTTCCGGGTAAGGCAGGGCTGGCCAAACGATGTTCTGAGGCCTGTGGCCTCGTTCCATGTAGCTTCTATACTACCAGGAAAAGGAGCAATGTTTTCCACTGTCTGAACTCGCTCTGTGGCTTTATGGTGTACCACACTCCTGATGGCGTGTCTCTAAAAGTGCAGGGGGGGAAGCATGAGCATCAGAGAGCACGGCTTTGTCCAAACGTAGACTCCCTAATCCCCGGCCTCCCCCCTCCACCCTAAAGCCCTCTCTGTGCAGCATTCCAGTGGGACTTCAGAGAAAGCCAATGAGCAAGAACTGAAAGGGGTGGAGTTCCGGGGAAAAGATGCCATGAGAGCAAGAAATCTGGGCCTGGACTAAAGGGGCCTAGAGGAGAAATAGGGGAACCAGCTCAGGATGCAGTGAGTCAACACAACAGAAAAGAGGCGAAAGTAGGCCAGGACAGACCTGGGGAAGGCAGAGAGAGAGAGAGAGAGAGAGAGAGAGAGAGAGAGAGAGAGAGAGAGAGAGAGAGACAGGGAGACGGGGGGGGGGGGTGGAGAACAGAGACAGAGAGACAGAAGGAGGGAGCTGGAGAGTGAAAGAGGAGGAGAAGAGGAGAGAGAGAGAGACAGGGATAGGAAAAGGGAGCAGGAGAGAGGAGAAAGAGATGAAGACAGAGAGACAAAGATAGAGAAAAAATGAGGAAGAAAAGACAAGGGGGAGAGAGAAAGAAATGAAGAGAAACAGAAAGAATATAGCAACTTGGTTTATGGACATATTTAGAAGATATTATTTCCTTATAAGCACAAAAAATGAATAATGTTTTGTTTTGTATCTCTCTCCCTTCTCTGTCTCTCTGTCTGTCTGTTTGTGTCAGTCTCTCTGCCCTCCTTCTATTTGTCTCTGTCTCTATCTCTTTCAGTCTCTCCATCTCTCTGTCTCTCTCCCATTCTTTGTCTCTCTGACACTACCTCTCTCTGCCTCTCTTTCCCCTTCTCTCTCTCTCTCTCTCTCTCTCTCTCTCTCTCTCTCTCTCTCTCTCTCTCTCTCTCTCTTTCTCATTTCTCTCTCTCCCTCCCTCCCTCCCTTCTCTCCCTCCCTCCCTCCCTCCCTTTCCCCTCCCCCCCTCCCTCTCCCCTCTCTCTTTTACAAGAGGATATTTTAGTTTCTGTTAAATTGTCACTGTTTCCTTCTTTTCCTTTCCCTCACTGCCTCATTCTCATTGGAATTGGAGGCGGCCCCTCCGTGAATGGCTGTTATACCTTCTTGGGTTGAGGAATGTAGAGGAATCATGTCAAGAATTCAGAACAGTCGAGAAGTATCAGGCTTAGTCAGGATTGTTGTTTTTAGCAGAGAAAATGAGTGGGTCTACATGGAGGCTTAATACAGTCTCAGGCAATTTGTTCTGCATTAAAAGTTCCTATCTCCTACCCAGAAAGTCCAATGAGTACTGGGAAAGACTGGGATGCAATTAGCAGCTAAGGGTAAATTGCTTCCCAGGTTAGAATGTAAACTCCTTGAGAACAGGGACCATCTATCTCTCTTTTGTCTAGCGCAAGGTCTGGCACCGTGCAGACAACTGATGGGTCAGCTGATTCTCTTCTCTCTAACAGGGTATGTGTGTTATGGCCATATAGGTGAGAGCCTCTGTTTATACCTGAATGTTTACACCAAGATGTCTCTATGGGAATTCATTTTTGTTAGATTCATTTCAGTTGCCCGTGGTTCAGAGAGATCACCCATCTTCTGCGGAGCTCAAGTTTAGATTTTAGGTTCCTAAACTTAGAACTGCAAAGGACCCTCAGATGGCACCTAATTCAACATCCCTCATTTTACAGATCAGAATATGGTGACTCTAGACACAAAGGCAGAATGAGAACATGAACCTAGGTGCCTTGACTCCAAATATAGGATCCCAGAAAGCTAAAGATCATGGGTATGTGGGATTGAGCCTGGAATCATGGAGACAAAGTTTGAATTCTTTCTTCTTACTCTCTAATTACATGAACCAGGCAAGCCATGGATCCTCTCTTAGTTTCCTCATCTATAAATGGGGATACTAATAAGATCTACTTCAGAGGGTTGCTATGAGAAGCAAATGAGATAATACACATCAAACAGTTTGCAAACCTTGAGGTATTACTTAAATGTTTACTACTATCATTATTATCATCATTATTATTATTATCATTATCATTATTAGGAACACAACCAATTCTTATAGACTTCTCCTGTGCAGTCAACCTGGAAAGCACTGTTTGCTCAATTCTGATGTTTTGATAAATTTTTAATGCTTCTGTGGCTTCCATTGCTAGGGTAGAATGGGCAAGAAAAGTAAGATTTTGTCAGATTTGTAGACAAGTAAGTACAAATAATATTAAGTAAGTAAATGTGGCAGAAAGTAACAAAAAATCATCTATTATGATTTTATCATGCTATACCTTTTGAATGTAATTTTCTATGAATAAAATACAGTTTTATGAATAAAAACAATACTAGTAATACTACTGATTGACTCAGAAGTATTAAGTGAGCCCTTATTATATACCAGAGACTGTATTAAGTATCAGGGATATAAGGATAAAAGAAATACTCTCTGACCTCAAAGGGGAACAAATATAATGCATGTATAATATATATGATACATATATGCATCCATACATATATATGGATGGATGATTGTATATAAAAGCTGTATACAGAGTAGATGGAAGATAACCTTCAAAGGGAACCTGAGGGGTTAAGAAAAGGTCTTCTTCAGAAGATAGCCCTGAAGTGATTCCTAGAGGAAACTAGTCTTTCAGGAATGAGGAACAATTTGTTCAAAGTGATGGTATTGAAAGTCAGAGTCCCACGTGTGAGGAAATGTATGTAGACTGGAATGATTGAAAACCAATAATATGGAGAATTAATGGAAAGGAAAGAAAGGGCTGGGTTGTAGAGTTTAATTGACAAATGAGGAAGTATATAGTTGATCCTGGAGGTTAGAGGGGACCCAAAAGAGTTTACTATATAGATGGTGGGTAATGAAAACTTTAGGAAAATCACTTTGATTGGATTATTGGATTATTGAGTTATTAATTGGATTATTTGGAATGGGGAAATAGTAGAACTAGGGAGACTGATTGGAAAATTGTTACTCTAAGTCCAGGTGAGAGGTGATGAGGACCTTAAACAAGGATGGTTCCTGAATGAGTAGAAAAAAGGGAATGTATCCCCAGATACTATGTTAAAAGAAATGGCATGAGTAAGTTCCTGATTAGCTACATGAGGTGATAAAGTGGAATCAAGGAGACCAAGACTGTGAACCTGGGTGACTGGAAGAGTCCTGAAGATAACAGAAAAGCTCAGAAAAGGTGGGCTTGGGTGGAAAGATTGTATCTATCAGTACAACACATATAAAAATGATTCTATCGATACAATCAGTAATATATGTATTGAAAGATATCTATGAGTGTGGCCTTGTACAGCTCCACACTCTGTTGGCAAGGACTTCTTAAGAACAGAGATATACATTGTGACTTTTTCTCTTAACTAATTAACTTAATTAGTAAGTCTACAAATCTGTGATTATGGAACAGAACAAAGCTAACTGGTCCAACAGAGATCAAAAATAAAGATTTAAGTCTTTATTATTAAGACCCTGCTCTAACTCTGAGGTGTTAACTTCACTTGTCTGCTTTGTAGATTATCTACAGGGATTGGGAACTAATCCCTTCTCCCCATCAATCCATTTCCCTTGTTTACAAAATAATTCCAGGACAGTTTTTCCTCAATTCATCAAATTCACCCCCTGGTTTGGCTTCCCCCGAAAAACCCTGCCCAGGGAGGTAGGTCTGGGGGCCAAGGATAATAGTGTCACCTCAAAAGGGAATTTATACCAGATTTGGACAGAGTTGAGTGGACAGATAACTGACTGGGCTGGCAAAAATATGCATTTGGTTGTTTGATGGCCACATTTTCTAGATAATTCATCTGCAATTGATTGGTCTAAGAAGGAATAATCCAAAAAGATGAGTTGGTCAAAATAAACAAATTGTTACAAAGTCTAATTATTTCTATTGCATAGATACAGCCAGGTTATATGTGAACAGGATCAGTACAATACAAAATCAGTATAGATCACTGCTTCACAATATTTCCATCTTGGACTTGCCACGGTATTTAAAACACTCATCTTTAGAGTTGTCAGATGAGGTTAAGGCCTTATCTCTAGGATGTATTAAGTTAAAACATAAATCTCTTATTTGCAGCCCTTGGGACTATGGTAGGGAGCTGGAAAGCAGAAGAGCTCAGAAAATTAAGTGTTAATAGGAAGAGGTAGTACTGAAAGTCAAGGACATTAAGGAATAAATGAAAAAAATAGGTCTGAGTTGAAGAATTCCAATAGAAAGTGGTTGACTGGGAGCTCAATGATGGCATATGATAGCCTTAATAGAGGAAGGAAAGGAAGAGTATCAATCTATCTATAGCTTCCCACTAAGGTCTATTAAATAATTGATTTCTACAATCCATTCTTGATGTTTGATGATGAACTTTGTAGATTCAGCTTTCTCTCTGATCTGGGTCCTGGATCTCTTATTCTGTCTGCAGAGCTCAATTGGGTATTCTGCAGTAATTCAATGAACCCAATTTCCATTGACGTCAATGAACTTCCCTCTTTGAAACAAGTGTAGAATTTTCAATTGAGATCTTGGGTGAGAAAGGAAGGTGAGGATAAGGAAAAGCAGAGACACCTTCTCTGGAGCTAATCAACACTTTGAAGCTCTCCCAGGGAAACACAAACAGGAGCAAATAGCAAATCACACCCTGAATACATGCTAGCCATTTGTGTTCAAAGGCAAAACAACTTTAGTATGAATATTTCTGTCCTCCATGCCTGGAAACTCTCTCTCTCTCTCTCTCTCTCTCTCTCTCTCTCTCTCTCTCTCTCTCTCTCTCTCTCCCTTCCTTCCTTCCTTCAAAATCTCAACTAAACTGTCACCTTCTATTAGAATTCTTTCCCCTGTAACACTAGGGCCTTCCTCTTTTGATTATCCCAACTTGGACTTTCCCCTTAGACTTTGAGTTCCTTGAGAATAGAGATTGTCTTTTGTCTTTTTTTTTTTAAATCATCCTCAGGACTTAGGAGAGTGCTTGGTCCATAGTAAATACTAACTAAATGCTAACTGATTGACTTTCTATTTTCTTTTTTCCCTCTTTATTTGGTTTTTGCAAGGCAATGGGGTTAAGTTAACTGATTGACTTTCAACCCACTTTGAAAAGCTAAGTGCAATTTTAAATGTGTACAGGAAAAGGGACAATATATAAATAAGTGGTAAAGGCAAGATCACTTTTAGGCACCCTCCTCTATCTTTTTGGGTTAACTCTCCTACATGGCCTTTATGCTTTTTTCTAGCCTTCTCAGGGACATCATCTCTGTTTCAACATCCATCAAGAACCTGGCCTTCTCAAAAATGTCTCATAACTACGACCTATTCTGATCTCTACCTCTATAGCTACCCCCATCAAAATTTACTCATAATAAACATATCACATTTTGATGTTTACAAAATACTTTCTCTGGAATCCTGTCCTCATTGTTCTCCCCTGCTTTCATAAAAATGTGATAATGCAGGCATTCCAACACTGGACTTGGACTCAGGGAGACCTGAATTCATAGCCTGCTTCATATTTTCTTGTGTGATCCCAGATAAATCATTAAACTTCTCTCAGACTCATTTTGCTCACCTCTAAAATGGGGAAAATAATACCACTCTGCTATGGTTTCTGTGAGGATCAAATGAAATATAAAGTGCATTGAAAGTAAGGGCAGCTAGGTGATGCAGTGGATATACCACCGACCATGGAATCAGGAGGACCTGAGTTCAAATCTAGCCTCAGACACTTAATACTTGTTTAGCTGTGTGACCTTGAGTCACTGAATCCCATTGCCTTGCAAAAATCAAAAATAAAACTGCAAAGTGTTTTATATATTTATAATTTGTGTGACAATTAATGCAAAATCAATACATTACTCCTAACAAGCTACACTTCAACAGAAAACATGTATAAACAATGTGCCAACCCAAAATGATGCTGGGAGTCACAGTAAAAAGCCAGTGGGAACAAAATGTTAGGTCTTGAAGCCCATCAGATCTTATTATACAGAAAACTAAAGTTGGACTTCTCTCCAAGACCTGCCTGAAATGAAGTAATAGCATTAGCCTAAACCTTATCATTTCAATCAATTTATCCAAAGCAGATGAATTTTTTAAATTAATATAATCTGTTTACCTGAATGGATATTTGGCTATGAGATACTATGCTCACGGTCTCTAATTTGTCAGTAATGTGTTTTAAAGGCAGCTTCAATAAATGTGCCTGATAAAATGTTATCATTTCCATGGACAAATATTTGCCTGGCCCAAATATAAAGGTAGTATTTTAAACTTTTAAATGTAGTCCTTTTAGGAACTGTCAGGGATCACCTCAAGTGTTACTTTTTTCCAAGAAACCTTTCTCAACACTATTACCATTTCTTATTAGTGACCCCAATATCTCTAGATATTTTTGTATGTATTTTCTGCCTGTGGATATGGTTCCCCTTGGTATTATGGAAACTCTTTGAGAGAATAGTATTCATTACTTCGTCTTAGTTTTCTCTTTATAATTTCTATCCACCATTTCTTGTCCCTATTTACCCTGAACATAGATATAGATAGATAGATAGATAGATAGATAGATAGATAGATAGATAGATAGAGTTAGATAGATAGATAGATAGATAGAGTTAGATAGATAGATAGATAGATAGATAGATAGATGATAGATAGATATAGTTAGATAGATAGATAGAGTTAGATAGATAGATAGATAGATGATAGATAGATAGATATAGTTAGATAGATAGATAGATAGATAGATAGATAGATAGATAGATAGATAGATAGATAGATATCCTTTTTTATTCTTATTTGATACTAGATATAGGTCATATTATATAACCCTCATTACAAAGTGATTACCAAAACATGTGAAATTCAGAACATTTTCAAAACCATTACTAATCATCAGAGAGGTTGTTAGCCTTGCCTGTCCCTGACCAGCATTCAAGATATGGGATGGAAAGAGCCTTACTTTAGACAGGAGCTTTGAATTCAAGTTGTGTTCTCCCACTTACCTTGGGGAAGTCACTACTCTTTACTAAGCCTCAGTTTCCTAGATGACTACTAGGGTCCTTTTCAATTCTTCAGTTCTTGCAATTCTCAAATTCTCCAGTTGGACATTATAGTTTAAAATGTGAGAAGATATATATATTTCTCAACGAGGTTGCTTTGCCCTGAAAATATAGGAATAAGATTAATCTGGACCAAGTGCACCCTGGATTGGCATTCCTTTTGCCAAATGTTCTGAAGGGAAGAGGAGAATTGGAAACAATATTAAAACAGAAGGTGTAATATTTTTTCTCTGGCTAAGGTTAGAATAAATTAATTGTATAAAAGTGTCCAAATTCCAGAAAGAGAAAAGTTGGACTCTAACAAGGCTAACACTTAGCTAATCTATTCAACTCTGGAGTTTAACCAAGTTTCCAGGGTAGAAAAAGGCCTTGTGACTGGTTAACCAGCTCCCAACACGTTTCACTTTTCAAAATATTTTATTTGAAGGAAAAAACATAGAAAACCAATTCTGAACTTTTTTCCCCTATGACAAGATTTTAGAAACCTTTGCCACACATATTCCTGGAAGCCTGTTCAGGGCCTTCTCATTTTTCCCCTAGTCTTAACATTTTTGTAAAAATGGTAATTGCTGGATTAATAAGAATAGAAAACCCTTTCTTCTGTTGCAGGGAAGCACTGCCTTGAAAAAAAATGGAGAGTGAGAATTAAAGGCAGAAACCTCTTTCAAATACTTAATCCTTCCCTTTGGGGAAGCTCATTCATTCTTCCCTCATTTCCTCCCATATAGATTTTCTCATAAAATGCATATTTAAAGTTTCTACTGATTTATTTCTATGGGAAATCAATGGAGTTCCTGAAACTCCAGAGGGTTAAAGAATAACCTGTACTCAGCAGCCTTCTGAGGATTATTTTATAGAGATGATTTGGCAGTAATATATTGGAAAGTCATTGAGTGTCCTGTTATCATGACTATGTAGTAGAATGAGTGTTACCTCCTAAGATTATATGATAACTGATAAGCAAACAGTACTAATAGAGGGTCAGGCTATGAGAAATCATTTTTGGGCAAGGTTCCCATTCAGAGTAGTTGCCAATAAAATATGTCCCAATAAGCCCTTCTGCTGAGAGAGAGAGAGAGAGAGAGAGAGAGAGAGAGAGAGAGATAGTCAGACAGATAAACAGAGAGAGACCTAGATAGAGAAAAGATAGAGATGCAGAGAAAGAGACAGAGACAAAGACAAAGAGATTCTACCTTCATTGCTCTCTGCTATGCTTCCCTCTCTGTTTCCTGGATTTCATCACACAAATATATCTTTCTAATAAACAGTGATTATTTGTCTCACTCTTTTTACTTCTTGGTTTAAAAAAAATAAGGAATACACATCTGGAACCATATTCCAGTCAATAGTCTTTCCCCACTTCCTCTGCCCCCTCTACCACTCCCTTTTCTCAGTGATGCCTAGAAGATCAAATTTACTCCATTGAAGTAAGATTATTTTTCTTTGACCTTGCTTGTTACTCCTACATTTGTATATAACCATCTAGGGTCATGGATTTGATTACTGACTCCTTTTTTTTGTATTTTATTAGGGGATCAGATTAGAATCTCTTCTAACCCTAACACTCTATGATCTGTTTTTACATATCTGTTTGTAAGGAAATTATGTGAAGAGCCTACCACACATTAGTTTTGCCACTAGAGTCTGAGTCTCTCTCTCTCTCTCTCTCTCTCTCTCTATATATATATATATATATATATATATATATATCTATCTCTATCTATCTCTCTTTCCCCAAGAAACATTACTTCCAAAGCAGAGTGATTATTAACTTCTTGACTTTCTTTAATGATTATTTCATCCTTCAAGAAGTGGAAAGGCCAACAAACAACAAAGGAACATTCTTTTATATCCAATAGAGAGAAATTGGTCCATGGTGGTAGGAATGTGTGAAATCTTGGAAGGGTGTGGAGAGTCTGGTGGAGAGCCTAGATTTGGAAAGAATAGATCAGGAGAAGAATTTTATTCTAGAGAGGGATGAAGAGAAACCCAGGCAGGAGATGAAGCTCTCCATAGAATGGGAATGCATTTATTAAGCAATTCCTTCTCAATGATTATTACACTATGCTAAACACTGGACAATACAATAGAAAAATGAAACTTCCTGACCACAAACTCATATTATAATTAGAGGAGAGAAAACATAAAAGAAAGTTCAGTAACAGGTTGATGGAAAGCCCAGTGGTCCTTAGGATATATTGGTTGGATAGATGACAAGAATTAAGAGTCTTTAGTGTATGCAGTAGACCAGATAGCAATGCCTGGGTGTTCTGATGATGATGATGATGATGATGATGATGATGTTTGTCCTTTGTTCATGAAAAAGACCACTTACATCAGGGAGGTGATTTCATGACAAGCACACAATTTGGATTTGAGTGAGAGCATGCTGTGCTAAGTCACCCGTCCCTCCTCCAGAGTCATCTAGATCCAGTGGCCAGCTATGAGTTAGGATAATAGAGATGGCCTTGGCTAGAGGCAACACAGTTAGGATTAAGTGACTTGACCAAGCTAGTGAGTATCAAGTATCTGAGGTTGGATTCAAACTCCAATCCTCCTGCTTCCAAGGTCAGTGCTCTATCCACTGTGCTATCTAGCTGCCCTGGGTGATGAAGATGCTAAGAACAATTAAGGGATAATTCTCTAGTATTTATCATCTGACTGGTCCTAAAGTCTTGATTGTTTTCCCAGTAAGGTTAGTGGAGCCAGTCGATCATCCATCATTTTTCAAAGGACCTCACAGGGTGATGTCTTGACATGCTCGAGAATTGTACAGAGTTGGCAGACTCACTCTCTCTCTTCCAGAGTCACCTAATACCAGGGGCAGGACAAAAGTCAGAATGGTGTTTCAAAGGTGTTTCACCAAATGTGTGAGGTCTATTGGTGACCCTTCACCTGGTTTAGCCTACCTGCCCAGATGATTTTACCAAGGGGTGGTCAATGTGCATACTACAGCTTCTTGAAACCACCAGTTAATAAATGTTTATTGAATAAATTAATGAATAAACCAGAACAATGGATGTCACCAATGTTTTCAACATCATTTTTGAAGATTCAAATACCAGGTAAACACTTGAAACACTTGTTGCACGAACTTACTCAGATCACTTAACTTTGATGAGCTTCAGTTTTCTGTCTCTAAAATGAAGATGATATTAAGAAAATCACTCTCTGAGGTTTATTGTGAAAAACAAATAGGATATATATATGTATATAGTATATATATATATATATATATATATATATATATATATATATATATATACATACGTGCCTTGGAAACATCAAAGAGATCTGTAAATGTTAATAGGCAAGTGACCAATGGAAGAAGGAAAGCATTTGGTTACAGACCATCAACCTCTGGCTCACTGTGATCTCTTTCTGCCTCCTCAGTCTTCATCATTGAAGTCTGACTTTCACATCTTTCAAGATTGAAATCCTAAAACCTCCAAAAAAAGACCCATTGTTGAAGGATAAAAATTCAAATGGATATTCAGTAGCCAACACAGTTTTTTAAGAAGGGATTCAGAGAAGATGGAAACACCGTCAGGTTACTAAAGGTGAATACCAAAGTGTGACTAACAAAATTAACAAGCATTTTAAAGCTCTCAGTGAATTGAATTTGGTGAAGAAAGTGAAAACAACCCCAAGGATCCAGAGTTAGTTATTTGGGGAATGAAGAAGTCAAGGAAGGCCTGGCTTTCCTACCTGGGGCGACCAAGAAATAGAATACTCTCAATATATCTTTGTTGCATTAAACTGAGTTTGGGATAATGATAGTAATAGTAACTAGCATTTTCATATAACTTACAGGTTTACAAAATGCTTTACAAATATAATCTCAGTTTTTTTCTCACAATATTTTAACCCTATTTTACAGATGAGAAAAATGAGGTAAACTAAGATTAAATGACTTGCCTATAGACACACGTATTCTAATGTTGCAGAATTCTAGCCAGGGGCTCATTCTATAGATGACGATAACTGACAGAAAGAAGGTAGAACTGCTCGGTTATTTTTCCTCTATTTTCTCTAGCCAGGAGAAAAACCTTTGGATTGAAAAGAAGCCTACAAAAATGTCTGATAAGGAGTTAATACCAAAGATAGTTAAAGAGGTACTAAGAAAAAAATTTGGCAAAAACCCCAACAAAAATAACAGCAACCACAAACCCTCACACATAATGGGAATTAAGAACTGAATGCTGATTGATGGTTTAATGGATTAGGTACCACCTACCAATTTCTTCTAAGGCTGGAGCAGGATGAGGAAGGCTATCGTAGCTGATCTTGGCAAATCCTTTTTACAACCACATATGGCCCCAGCTAGAAACCGTCTGTGAGAAAGGTATATAAAATCGCAAACGGAGGTTTTCTCTTGTTAATCTTCTCACTGTGGGAGGGAGTTCATGGCTCCATCCCTGCTTGTGTGAGTGCCCAGAGGCCATGGAGGATTATTTTTTTCATTTTTAATCATTCTAATAACCAAAACCTGGGTGTGGGGGTGAATCACCTATATTAAATCTCTTCTTTGGAGCTGACTCACTCTCTCCCCCTCCCTTCACAGAAAACACACACACACACACACACACACACACACACACACACACACACACAAACACACACCATTGCTCTTCGTAATTTATTCATCTCAAGCTACACTCCTGTCTCTTTTAATCATTTAAGAAGACCTTTGGTGCTGATTTAATTGATTCTTGCTGGAATTTAATTTGCATCTTTGACTCTGATTCTGTTGGCTCACCATCACCCCTCCTGCTTACCCCCATCCCCCTTTTTGGATGACATATGCTTATGGTTTAATAGCTTTCCAATATTCTGGAAAGCTCATGAGGCCCTGGTTAAATGCCACCTACCCTCCCCTTTGCAATGGAATCAGATTTTATTAGCCAAATCATAGAGTAAGAGGTCCTCTCCTTGCATTCCAAGGGTGAAAGAAAACTGGGGTGTAGTCTTTAATCCACAAATGGGAAAAACAAACCTAATACATCAAAAGCAGATCCATACAACCTGGGTTACTCTACCTGAACTGTCTCACTTTCACCTTGGAGTCTTGCCAGGGATCAAGTAACAATCTTTAAGGCTGACTGCAAGGTGTTTTGGTTTGATTTGACCCCTGAGTGACTGGAAGATATGCTGTTTATGTCTCTTGAATATTTGATTCTTTTCTTGTTAGAGAGAAAGGGAAAAAAACCTTAACAATTTAATGAGCTAATATGCTGGGTGCAGGGGGAGGAGATGTTTGAAGACTATCTATTTTGCTGTTGCCCATTGGGAAAGCGATTTGTGTTTTTAATTGAATGTAGATTGAGCCTAGATGGAATAGCATAAGCCTCTTGAAAATTAATAAAATAAATACACCCTTACTGAGCTGCAGCAGCAAGCCTTGAGAGGGAGGGGGGCATTGTTCCTGGAATTAGCCTGCATTCCAGATAAAGACCTTCCTCAGTAGGAGATTGAGAAGGTGAATTTGAATCCTGTCCCTGACCTACTAGGTAACTCCTTCAGGATTTTCATTTTCTCATCTATAGAACAGGTGCCCTGATGAAGAAGTGATTCCCATGAGACTGGCATTTTTTAAGCCTCTTCAATTCTTTGGATGAACATTGATATAGGACTTTTAAAAAAGCTGACTATAATGACCCATCAGCTTTCTATACTCCCGAAAGAATAATCAAATTATTATTCTATCTTTTTGCTATTAAAATTTCAGCTGTTAAACAAGCAATGAAAACATATGGCTTCTCCCATTGAACATGAAGAAAAAGGAACTTTTTCATTTGTTTTAATGAACTGGAGGCACAGGTTTTCTAATCAATCCCAAGTCTTTTTCAATATTCAGGCCATTGTTGTCTTATTATAAAAAATAAATAAATTTCCCTTCTCCAAAGTTGTAAATTTCTTTTAAAAAGTAATAGAATTCTTCTTGCAAACCAAGACTTGTTAAAAAAGACTTGAAGTATCTTAACATAGCTACATAAATTCATAATATGCACTGCATTCAAAGTGAACACATTTGTAATAGTACAAAAAATATTGTAACTCTCTCTAACCATCTGAGAACCTCATCACTGCAAAGAATCAGTCAAAAGTAAATTCTACTGGCTTCCCAAACATGTAAATATTTTATTTTTTGTGTGTTTTAGGTACTGGCCATCTTTTCTGCAAAAGCCTCACCATCTAAACTCTATCTCCTGAAACTCTGAACCTTGAGACTCTACTGTCTTGATTAAAACTTCAGACCATATCTAGATTTTATTCCAACCAGGCTTCACTTCAATCCCTGGTTATCTATCTTTTCGGTCACATTCCCACTAGCTGGGAATCTCCCTTCTCACCATACATACTCATGATCAAATTATCTCTGCCATTGCTTCTGAAGAGGATGTGTCAATCTAATCTACTATCAATTCAGAAATTTTACAAACCAAAAATGCCCCTCCCTAGTTACCACTTCCCATGATCTATTGTTTCCCCAAAATTAGTTTACAAGCTCCTCCAGAGCAAGTCTTCATTTCTGTTTTTGACTTCCTAGCACTTAGCACCATGGATGGCTCCAGAGGAGAAAGATGACAGTCCTCCCTCACTTAAAACCTATTCACTAGCATACCCCAACATCACTTCCCTGATTTCATGATCTCCTTTGAGAAAGAAGGTCAAACAACAATTTACTTGACACACTGGAGGAAATGTTTAATCAATACTTTTTCATTCAAAATAAATCTATATTACCAACATGGTAGTCCCTTAACTACAAGTAACTAAAACATTTCCATACTAAGTAATTTGGTGAGTCAAAAAAAAAATCACCTGTAGCCTACCCAGTAGCAATGAGCATTTCCATATTTAGCAAGCCAAGCCTACAAAAAAAGTAGTACATTTATAAACTGCATTTTATTCATTTATTCACCCATTGAGCATTTCCAACTATAGCAATGAATACAGTATTTTGTCCATGGTGATAATGATTATGTTTGTACTTTGTTCTTTTTTTTTTTTTTTTAGATTTTTCAAGGCAATAGGGTTAAGTGGCTTGCACAAGGCCACACAGCTAGGTAATTATTAAGTGTCTGAGGTCAGATTTGAACCCAGGTACTCCTGACTCCAAGGCTGGTGCTCTATTCACTGAGCCACCTAGCTGCCCCTTGTACTTTGTTCTTGAAAAAAATCATGACATCAGAGAGATGATGCCATGACAAGCACATTGATTGGATTTGAGTGAAGAGGGTGCTGTGCTCAGTCACCAGCCTCGCTTTCTCCTCTGGAGTCTTCTGAATTCAATGACCAGATATGAATCTAGATGACTAGAGATAGCCCTTGGATAAGAGACAATCAGGGTTAAGTGACTTGCCCAAGGTCACACAGTTAATAAGCATCTGAAACCTAATTTGGACTCAGATTCTCCTGACTTCAGAGCCAGCACTCTACCCACTGTACCATCTAGCTTTCCCCCAGTCCATGGGGGACTGAATACATGATTTTTAACGAAATCATATCTTACAGCTAGGTAAAGCATTGAGCTTAGAATCAGCAAAACTCATGTTCATGAGTTCAAAACTAGACTCAGACATTTATTAACTTGTACACCTGGTAAAGTCACTTAAAGCTTCTTGCCTCTATTTTCCTCATCTGTAAATTGAGCTGGAGAGTAAATTGGCAGGCCACTCTAGTATCTTTGCTGAAAAATCCCAAATGAGATAATGAAGAGTAGCCATGGACTGAGATCACACAATAATCTAATGCTAATTTGGTCTCCTATGAGAGAGAGAGAGAGACAAATATAAATTTATATTTATTAAGGGCTCTTCTCTCAACAATAATTTGAGGGTTGACAGTACCAATTCTATTAAAATCATCTTCATTTTTACAGATGAGGAAACTAATGTTCTGAGGTTAAGGGATTTGCCCAAGGTCATAAAATCAGTATGATTTCAAAGCAAGATTTTTAACCCAAAATCCCTTACAATTCTAAGTTTAATATACTATTCATTATTCCATCTAAATAGTCCAAAAAGTGATACTTTAAAGACTTTTAGATGATCCTGATCCGTTTGTAAACTTCTTAGGCACAAAAGCTATTTCTTAAGATTCAAATATCCAATACTACTACAGTTGCCTGTACGTTTTTATTGTTTGATATAGACCTGTGATTTCATCAGTGTTGGAAAGTTCCCAGAGAAAACTTTATAAATTGCTACTGTTTTGATGTTAGGGACTTACTTAGACAAAAGGAAAACACCCTGCCCTCAAAGAGTTTAAATTTTATTGGAGGAGAAGGCACTATCAATTCAGCAGAATCAGGAAAGATGTCATGTAGAAAGTGAAGCATAAATTGAACATTGAAGGAAACTTGAGATTCTTTGAGGCAGAGAAATGAAGGGATAACATTGTTGAACTGGGAGATAGCTACTGCCAGGGCATAGCAATGGGAGCCATGGAGCCATGTGTGAAGAACAGCCAAAAGGTCAATTGGGTAGGCTTCAGAAGGTGTGAAGGGAATGATAAAGAATAAGTTTGGAAAAGTTATTTGGTTGTCATAAGGGGGAACTTAAAAACCAGAAAGAGAAAGGGCTTGACACTGAAGATGGTTTATCACAAGAAAGATAAGAAATAAAATATACTGGTAGAGGGATTGTCTTAAGCAAAGAGAAAGGTTACCTTTTCATTCAATATTGGAGCAAAGGAGGAAGGAATTGTGATGGTGTCATTAGTGTTTTGAGACAGAGAAAAGAGGTAAAGAGAGAGTACATGGAGAGAGGCTTCTGTTTTCTCAAGAAAGTATGAATAAGGGTGCTAAGGAAGGGGTGGCATAAAAGCCTTAAGGAAAGAAGAGGTTTGAAGCATTCCTGGTCTCACACTTAGAAGAAAGTCAGAGGTCTTCTCTAAAGACAAGTATTTGTTCAGATTTTTAAAATAATTAGGATTCTTCTGGGATTCCCAGACTTAGATATACCATGACAGTCTCAAACCATATTGTTTCTCTTTGTTCTCATTGTTTTAGTCCCTTTCTTTGTACAGGTGATGTTTTTACCCTTTCTCATAATCTCTTCAGGGTATAGACCCAGTAATAGTATTGCTGGATCAAAGGGTATACACATTTTTATTGCCTTTTGGGCATATTTCCAAATTGCTCTCCAGAAAGACTGATGACCTCACAGTTCCACCAACAATGCATTAGTGTCCCAGATTTCCCACATCCCTTCCAACATTGATCATTGTCCTTTCTACTCATATTAGCCAATCTGAGAGGTGTGAGGTGGTGCCTCAGAGATGTTTAAATTTGCATTTCTCTAATAATTAGTGATTTAGAGCAATTTTTCCCCTATGATTATGAATTGCTTTAATTTCCTCATCTGTAAATTGCCTTTGCATATCCTTTAACCATTTGTCCATTTGGGAATGGCTTCTTTTTTAAAAAAAATTGACTCAGTTCTCTCTATATTTTAGAGATGAGTCCTTTGTCAGAAACACTAGTCATAAAAATTGTTTCCCAATATACTACATTTCTTTTGATCCTTGGTTACAGTAGTTTTGTCTGTGCAGAAGCTTTTTAATTTAATGTAATCAAAATTATCTAGTTTGTTTTTAATGGTGTTCTCCATCTTTTCCTTAGTGATACACTGCTTCCCTTTCCATAGATCTGACAGGTAAACTAGCCCTTGATCTTATAGTTTGCTTAAAATATTGTTTTTTATGTCTAAATCCTGTCTCCATTTTGATCTTATCTTGGTATAGGGTGTGAGGTGTTAGTTCTTCCATACTAACTTCCAATTTTCCCAACAGGTTTTATCGAAGAGAGAGTTTCTATCCCAATAGCTGGACTCTTTGGGTTTATCAAACAGAAGATTAATATAATCATTTCCTACTACTGCACCTAGTCTATTCCACTGATCCACCACTCTATTTCTTAGCCAATACCAGACAGTTTTGATGACTGATGCTTTATATTAAAATTTTAGATCTGGTAGGGCTAAGCTACCTTCTTTTGTACTTTTTTTCATTGAATCCCTGGACATTCTTGACTTTTTATTTCTCCATTTGAATTTACTTACAATTTTTTCTAACTCATTCAAGTAATTTTTTTGAATTTTGATTGGTAGGGCACTAAAATACCTGAGAATCTGCCTGTCAAGGCAGACTCAGAAACTTTTTGAAAACTTCTCACACAAATAAAATTAGACTTAAATAACTGGGCAAATACCAACTGCTCATGGATAGGCCGAGCAAATATAATAAAAATGACAATTCTACCAAAATTAAACTACTTCTTCAGTCCCTTTCTTTGATGAGACCTACATGCTCACCATTTAGCTTTTTTTTTTCTTTTTTGAATTAAGTGATATGCCCAAGGTCACACAGCTAAATAAGTATTAAGTGTCTGAGGTGGTATTTGAACTCAGATCCTCCCATTCCAGGGCCATTCTCTATCCAGTATGCCATGTAGCTGCCTCACCATATAGTTTTTTTAAACTTTTTGTTTCTTAGAAGTCTCCTCAATCATTAATCAGAGTCCTCACCTTATGACAAAACAACTCCACACTCATTCACATCCAGATATAGTCTCCTAGAAATGGAGGCCTGGGAACTTCTTCCAATGGAAAATATACACTCTATTCCCAAAATCATGGGAAATAAAGTCCTAGGGACTTCTTTCCTTCACCATCCACTAGTATCATATAATGCCTGAATCATTCATTAATTATAGCATATGTGTCTTTCTTCTGTAACCTAATTAATCCCTAACATTGTTCAGTAGTTTTCGGTCATGTCCAACTCTCCATGACCCTATTCATTGTATCACCTTGCTACCCTTCCCTATCATACTTCCAAGCAAACTCTTAGACCACAGAAATATATAATTTATAAAATGTATAATATTTATATATTACATTTATATGGTTGTAAAAATATAATATATAAATTATATATGTATATATTTATTACTCCAGAGCAACTATAAAAATGAACTGTCTATGACAACTGGTGATTAATGCATATATCATTATTGAATGAGATAAAAAGCAGCTTAGTAGAAAGAGCACTGCTCTCAGAATTAGGAAAACCTGGGTTCATGAGAAAATCAATTAATTTCCCCTGAACCTCAGTTTACCTTTTTGTAAAATGAGCGTGGTGCCTGTAGTATTTACCTCATGTGACAACTTCGAGTTTCAAGGGAAATTGTATATTGTATATTGTATATTTAAAATACTACAAAAATACTACAGTTTTTAATTCTTACTTTAGATACAATAAATGGCAATAGGTAACGTGGACTTTCTGCTAAAAATTTCTATTAAAAACATTGGAACCAAAGTGATGTAAACTTTTAGGGAAAAGGAGTAGTCTGAAAACACTTCAATTTAGTTTAAAACCTGACTTCTGGTGTTTTCTTTTTATCCCTCTGAAGATAAAATAATAAGAATAGGGGAAAACAGAAAGATACGGCCATAATTTTCTAGCTCTCATATTTGATTCCTCTTGTTTCGAGCTCCAGTTTTGGATGCAGCTCATTTGTGTGTATTCAGATTTTCTATGCCGAGTAAATGACATCCACAAATATACATATATTTTATTAATTGTAAGAGGTGTGTGTATATTATATAGATATTATATGTACACACATGTATGTCTATACATATAAATATTATGCACAGCATACCTATATCTATGCTTGCATCCATGTACGTGTGTGTGTATATGCGTATATATTAGCCCTTAACAAAGCCCACTCTCTTTCAATGAGACCAGACAGATGGCAAGGAAGAACAACAATTCCTGTCGGTCTGGTGGACGAACGTTCTCACTTGTTGTTGGATTTTTTCCTTGCCAAAAAAGAAACAGACTAAACATGGGCTAGGCCAAATGACGAGGCTTATTTTAGAGACTAGAAGCACTTTGGTGGGCTTAAGGAATTGGAATAATAACCAGGGTTTTAGAGTGTTTTAAAAAAAGCAGACTATTAAACTAGGTCTAACAACCCCAGGACAAGGCCTGAGATGTCCGAAAGAAGACGCAGAAAGACCCAGGCCATTGATATTAGCTCTGTGAACCAGGGTTTTCCTTGCAGGTTTTCAGTGACTGGATTTACAAGCCCTATTGAAAAGTCATCACCAGAAAGAGCTGAACTTGTTTGCTACTGGCAGGAAATCCAATTGACCTTTTTATTGTTCAAGGGACTTATCCCTTCCCAGACTCCAGTCCCTGAAGATGTTCAACAGACTGTGTTGATAGATGAGGGCCTTTTATAAAAATATTCAGTCAATTTTTTGCCAAGGAGTAATAAGATGTTCACAGAACAGGTCAGATACTGAATGGGACTGTATCATTTCTTGTTCATGTTATTCCTTCTCCAAAATTTGCATTTTTTAAAACAAAATTAACTTCTTTTTCACAATAACTCAAAATCTTTTCAAATAGGGAAAATTTTCTCTTAATTGAGTTGTCTTGCAAAATTGGATTGATATGATCAAGCTTAGTAACAACAATCAGGTCTTTTCCAATTCAAAGTAATAAACAATTATCAAACACCTACCATGTCCAAAGCACTGGGGATAAAAACAAAATTAAAAACAACATATGCTCTCAAAAATGTCATTCTATCATAGGATGCAGTACTTAAACAGAAAAATAAGAAATATAAGATAATTTGAGGAAGAAGCATCAGTATCTACGAGGATTAGGAAAGGCTTTCTAGAAGAATTGCATCCAGAAAGAGACCTTAATGGAATTGAGAGGTACCAAGAGACAGAAAGGGGAGGGAGGGCATTCCAGACAAGTGGGGCAGGAGGTGAAATGTCCAGTCTCATGAGGAACAATAATTAGGGTCATTTAACTTTGATGAAAGTTATATGAAATAATGCTAGAGGCTGGGGATAAATTAGGAAGGTGTTATCAATGTAAAACTAAAGAGTTTGTAATTTATGTTATAGGCAATAGAGACCCAATATAACTTGGTCTGTAGTAAGGAAGAATTAGAATGGGGAATGTGTCCATTTTGTTTGAGTTCATATAGTCAGTCAGGGGTAGTTAGGTGGGACAGTGGATAGAATGCTGGTCCTAGAGTCAGGCAGCCTCATCTTCCCAAGTTTAAATTTAGTCTTAGACATTTACTAGCTATGTGACCTTGAGCAAGTCCCTTAACCCTATTTGCCTCATCTATTAGATGAACTGGAGGCAACCACAGCAAACCAATATAATATCTTTGTCAAAAAAAAAAAAGTTTAAATGGGATCATAGAGTTCGACATGTCTAAAGCAACTGAACAACAGCAAAAAGATAAAACTACCCTCATTTTTCCCATAACAAAGCACAAAAAATTTCATTGAATCAGTTCAAATATCATTCCTATCTGCATTAAGCTCCCCGAGGATGAATTTTTTATCTGGACAAGTATCCCAATGATGAAAAGGCATGGATGAGCTACAATCTTCACCAGTGGAGAAAGTGTCCTCATCGGTGAGATAATGGATCCATGGAAAGATAGCCATCAGCAGTAGCAGCAAAGATAATTTATAGAAGCAGATTCTTTATGGTAGAACTAAATTAACATATAATTGAGAAATATTTAACAAAAATTAATTAAATATAAATATAACAATATAAAATAAATAAAAATCAAATTTAAACATCAAATTTCAATAGGACATAGTATTAATAAAAAGTTTTTTAAGTCAAGAATCATTATGTGATCCCAATTTAATTGACCCTCATGTGTCTATTTGAGTTTGACCCCCCACGGAAAAACTCTTCCAGAGTATTTCAGATAGTTTATAGAGTTTTCCCCCACCAGGATACAAAAGTAGTGATTAGGAAATGGTTGTTCTAAAGCTGATAATGATCACCAAGAATTCTCTGCACAAAGTAATTTCCAGAGAGAAATCTGTTTTGTTGTAGAGCTAAATATTTGCCTGTATTTGATTTGTGTTGGTTGTAATTCTCAAAGGATCTGGCTTTTTTTATGTAAAGAAGTTGCTGAATTACTCACATCAACAACCAAGGAAAGACATGGTCCACTTTTTTTTATAAGGGTGCAAAATCAGATAAGATTTTCCTCCAGAAGAAACAGGAAGAAGACAGCTGCTCTAGGAGGTTGGTTTCAAACTGTTTCTAGAATCAGGATTGACCTGGAGAGAGAAATTGTTCCAGAAAGAAAGGCTAGAGCTAAGTAATGACTGCCTCATTGAAAAACCAAGAAAGAGTCAGACCAGGTGAATTCAACATGTTGTGGCTTTTGGTAACTTGATGAATAAACAAGTAATGTTGTTAATGTGGTATTTAAACACTGGGGCTTTGACAACTTAACACAGCTAAGAATGGGCTGAGATAGAGTAGCACCAAAGAAAAATGATCAAAGTCAAGTTAAAACAAGATGCAATAAGCTTTTTTTAGTATTTAAACAGTTGGTTTTGTGTCAACTTAATCTATTCCACAAGGTCTTGTTTCATCTATCTCTGATTTTAATAGCAAAACAAATGAATTGATGCCACAGATATACTGGTTTTCATAAAAACCCTATTTTGGTATTTTCCAGAGGTTCTTGGTTTTCCACTCCCAATGTTGTCCATCCCTAGACCACAGTACTAGCCTCACTACCCACACAAGGGACACCACAAGTCACCTGGTGGTAATGAAGGGATGAAATAAAAGCCCCTTTTAGGATACTCTCCAAGATCTTATGCAATGGCTGAAAGACCAAGATGAACCAGAATCATAGCCTTGAGATCTAGAAAGAATTTTCTGTTGATCACTTTTGACAGTTGCTGTGTGATTGTGGCCTAATTATACAATCTAGCTAAACCTTAGCTTACTCCTCTATGAAGCAGAGACAATGATACTCAGAGTAGCTATTTTTATAAAGGGGGGTATGATGATATCTGGAATCACTATCTCTAGAAAGTGGGGAGAGACCTTCCAAATTCATCACTTCTGAGTCATCTAGGTATTTTCATTATTTGTTGTCAATGGATTGTCTGGTCATGTCCAATGTCGATTCTCTGGATGCAAGGTAATAAGGGATAAGTGACTTACCTAAGATCATACAACTAGCAAGAGTCAAATGTCTTAGGCCAGTTTCAAACTACTGTTTTCCTGACTCTAAGAACAGTGTTTTATCATGAAAAGGGGAAATAATCTTGTCTTTAATATTATTCTCTTGGGAAATAGTGACCTCAGATAAATATATCACAAGCAAAATATTTGTACTTAATTAGGATAGCCCTCTCAAATTTCCAGAAACCATCTATCAGGAAGGCAAAGGTACAAGGATATCTAAATATATTTCTGCATATAGTCTTACTTAAAATGTTAGTATTTTGTAACAGAAAGAGATCATAAGGATTGTGTAGTTCAAGTCCCTCATGGTAGATGAGACCCAGAGGTGGGGAACAACTTGACCAAAATCACAAAGCATGTTAGTCATTGACACAACTCGGATTAAAATACAGGTCTCCTGACCTCCCTCTCCACTAAGGCCACAATATTTAGAACTTTCATAGCACAAGCAGATAGAGTTCATCCATGTTTCTGAAGGAAGCATGAGGAACTGTTCTGTGGATTTTTCTTTTTGTTTTGGTCAGTAAGTTGGAAATCCAACACATCAAGAATGACAATTATGGCAAATACTATATCAAACCGGTATTTACTAGTTGTGGGCAACTAATCTCTGTCTGCCTCAGTTTCCTTGACTGCAAAAAGAGGATAATAATAGCACCCCCTCCCACAGAGTTGTTGTGGAAATCAATGAAATGTTTATAAAGCACTTAAAATACCATGGCACATTGTCAGTGCTATATAAATTCTAGACATTATTGTTAGTTATTAGAAGTGCCAGTTTTACACATTTAAAGACTATCAGATTTCCTTCTGTTGTGGGGAGAGGAGACAGAGGGGAAGGGGGAAGGAATTGTAAAATTCAAAACCTTGCAAAAAATTATTGGTAGAAACTACTACTGTAGATAATTGAAAAACAAATAAAATATTTATATCAAAAAAAAAGAAGTATAAGTTTTCAAAACTCTGGGAAAATCTGTTATTTCAGTTCATTATAATTACTGGAGGAAGGGAGCATCTTGTGTATAAAAGTGGCCTTTACTGAAGAAACTAGATTAGAACTCCTCTTCTCAGCTGTATGACCACAAACAAGTTATTTAACTTTTCTCGGCCTCAATTTCCTCATCTATAAAATGGGGATGACAAAGACAGGATACATACTAGATGGTGACCCCACATAACCTGGTCTCTTCTGGAGGGAGCCTAGAGAGAGTCCCCCTTCTCTTTAACCTTTGGATCCATTATTCTTATAGTGATCATCTCTCCTACCGATTCCCCAAGGTCCATGAGGTTTTATCATCTACCCTGATATTTTCGCAATCTAAGTAGTTTCTGGTCTTTCCACTTGCCATTAACTGACCTTGAACATGAACACTTTCTTATGGATTGCCTCCCTCAATTAGAATGAGAGCTTCTTGAGACCATAGGCTGTCTCACTTTTTTAATCTGTATTTTTAGAACTTAGCATAGTGCTTCTCCAGGAGAAAGATCTTAATAAATGCTTTTCTATTTCCATTATTTCATTGTCTACTAAATTATCCAGAATCTGTGATCTCATCCGTTTGGAAGTTCCTTCCAAAGACATAGCCAGAACTCACCCATGCCTCTTTACCCAGTGCCCATACTGTAGGATATTTGTTTATGTCTATGTCCTCTCATAAATTCAGCCCAAAGGGGGCAACCAGTGAGTTGGAAGCTTTCTCCTGACATTCCTAACAACACCAATGGAGAACTTTGGTGGTCCACCTATCTCCATTCCCTTTCCTCTTCTTATCACTTATTACCTTGATGACATATTTTATATCTATTCTTCTAAGGAAAAAAAAACCTATAGACTTATTACATATACATCTGAGTATATTTTATTGCATATGACCTCCTGTTTTACACCCTTGTTTGAAAGTAATAAGAACACAGTCTCAAAATTTTCTCTATTTTTGTACCTTTCAAGACCATACCTGGTTGGATGAGGGCCTTTTAGGCTACATTTATCTTTCTCAACTCAAAAAAAATGTTTTTAAAACTGAGAATCATAAGCAGTGTGACATTTGTATTTCCTGAGCTTTTCAGGAAGTTGTGTAAATAGAAAGATGTGGTCCACTCTGGAATATTACAGTTTCCTTCTTAGATCTTCAATAAAAATGCCCTAGATGTATGTATAAATATTCTCATAAAGATTTCATATAGATAGGAAATGAGACCTGTGTTGATGGTAAGTTATTGGCATTTTCTCTATTTAGATTCAGATCTGTGGTTTCATTTATGCAGGAAACATAAAGCCTTCAGAGATTCAGGTCACAAAATGGGTCATAGGGGAGGCTTGTAGCAGTTTGCCTCACAACCTTGAGAGGTTCTGTAAAGTTAGCCAGTATGAGTCAGGGGAAGGGTCTAACTCAAGACTTTCCACCTCCAAGGTCAGATCTCTTTTGACTACCCCACACTCTTTCTCATGAAGATTACTAAGATAAAAATATTGTTTAATACTTTCTTATTAGTTTATGTTTTTACATAAGGTTTTAATTGGTGAGGGAATGTGGTAGGCAGGATTTTTTTTTATTTATGCATCCTGACTTCCTTTTTATGGCTTAATGTGAGCATAAATGTCCATTTGGCAAATATAAGCCTTTTTAAAAAGCCAGCTCTCTTCAGAGGGAAGATGCTACATAAATATAAAATAATAATTATTGGTGGTATTAGTAGCAACTATAATAACCACAGTTTTGCATCATTAAAACTTGGGAGAAAGAGAAGATAATGCAGCCAAAGATATACAAACAACTGAATAAAACATTCACTTTACAAAGGCAGAATGTAGTAGAATGAGGACTGGCTTAGATGTTAGAAAATAAAAATAATAATTAAAAATAGCTAGTATTTATATGTACATATATTATCTCATTTGAATCTCACAACAATCTTGGGAGATGGCTATTATCATCACCATTATTGTCTCCATTTACAAATGATGAAACTGAGAAAGACAGAGGTTGAGTGATTACATAACTAGGCATGATTTGAATCCAAGTCTAACATTCTATCCATTGTACCACCAGAAATCTAGCCTGGCAATGCCAGCTACTAATCATTAAATAATTCATTTCTCCTTGCTGAGTTTCAATTTAGTCCTTTTGTAAAGGGATAGGGTTGGAATTTGACCCTGGATGAGAAATGAGGAAATGCATCTCCGTGTTTTTACTGAGGATAAGGATACATGTCTGTAAAATCTTGTACATGCTGTCATTTAAGTTAGGTTTTCCTAACTCTTTTTGTCTGCCACAAAAAATAAAGTTCATGGAGAGATGAAGGATGGGGGTAGGAAGTAACACCAGAAGTGTCTTTGATATTAAAAATACAATTAAAAATTTAATCAATAAAACATACAATGATAGGACTGGACCAGATAACCTCTCAGGTCCTCTAAACTGTAATTCTATAATCATTTGTATGCTGAATCCCTTTACATGGAAGATCCCTCATGGAGATATAGCTTCAACCTGCAGCGCTGTGTCTGTGTTTATGGATGGAGCAAGCACTTAGTAAAGAAGACAAGAGCATATTTTGTGGCCTACTAGCCAGAGTGATCGGCATGAAAAATTATTGCAATTATGTAGTAGAAGAAAACCTGCTTAATGAGAGATGCGGCAGATACTTGGCAACCAGCAAAATAAATGAAACTAGAATCAGGATACCTTGGTTTCTGAGAAATATGTCAATGAGCAAAAATAACGTGGCTCAGATTTAGCATTAGTAATTATTTCTCCAACAAGAGAAAACAAAGAAATTAGTGCTCAAGATGAAAAATGGACCTAAGGGGGACTTTGTTTTGTTGGATTTTTTTAGGGTGGTAGGAGATTTGGGGGGATTCGCAGCCCAAGATGTATGGAGATGCTGCCTTTCAGACAGTGGTGAAGACTAGGTGGAGGTAACAGCCTGGCTTCTCCAATGGGGCCCCACAGGTTGATGGCTCACCACAGGGTCTAAGGTTGGCCTTCAGCTTTGATGTTTAGGAAATTCAATCTGATCGATTTAGCCAGAGGCAAACGGACCCTGGGGAATTCAGTCACACTATCCAAACTCACAGGAGACTGAATTATAGACTCAGATGCCAACTAATTAATTCAAAACAGGAGGTCTGTCTGGTAGGATAACCCAATTCCTGCCATATGCACAGAGAAAATGCTTGAATGGGCAGGTTACAGATTAAAAAGGTTGTTTGGTGAATCTTGAACCAGGGTGATAGAGCTGAAAGAGATGGAAGATCCAAATCCTACCTGTGATGCTTAATCCCTGTTATAACCTTGGGAAAATCACTTAAAATCCCTGGGCCAGAGTTTCCTCATTTATAATTGAAAGCATTCAATTCAATGTCTTCTTGGGATCCTTCCAGCCCTAGACTCATGATTCTGTGATCTAGCTATGAAGCAGTGAGAAAGAAATTGTCTATTTTAGGAAGCATTTCTATCAAATAATTAGAGATTGCTTTTCACCCTCCTAAGGCAGGAGACCTGAGTTCTAATCCCAGTTCTTTCACTGTTTAGCTTGTGACTCTGAGAAAGCCACCTCTTTGAACTTCAATTTCCTTATATATAAAGGGAAGGATGCAGAATAGATCGTTTCTAAGATCTTAGTTATTGAGGATTTATTGAGCAATACCTTTTCCTTTTCCTAAAATGATCTATCCTTTCCTCAATTACATGTTAAAACAATTCTTAAATATATTTTTAAGCAATTACTTTGGGCTAGATACTAGGGATATAAAATCCAAAGTAAGAAATAATCCTGAGCCTTTAGACAGTTTATATTCTACTTTCCTTTGAAAATTTTTGGATTGAGCTGAGAGATTTTTCTTTTGGTAAGATAGATCGTGATGACTTGGTTTATATTACAATTATCGACATGTAATCTTATCTTATTGGAGCACCAGTTCTGGGGTCAAGAGGACCTGAGTTCAAATGTGACCTCAGACACTTGACACCTTGTCCAAGTCACTTAACCTTGATTGCCTCGCATCCAGGGCCACCTCCAGTCATCCTGATCCATATCTGGCCACTAAACTCAAATGGTTCTGAAGGAAAAAGTAAGTGACTTAGCACAGCATCCCTTCACTCAAATCCAATTCATATGCCTGTCATGGCATCACCTCCCTGTGTCATGGGCTTCTTCAAGAATGAAGGGCAAGGGGCAGCTAGGTGGTGCAGTGCATAGAGCACCAGCCCTGGGGGCAAGAGGACCTAAGTTCAGATCTGATCTCAAAAAATAGTTACCTAGCTGTGTGACCTTGGGCAAGTCACTTAACCCCATTGCCTTGCCAAAAAAAAAAAAAAAGAATTAAGGGCAAACAACAGCAACAATCTTATATTATCTGTGGTTACACTTCAATCTTCTTAAAGAAATAAGCTACAACAGAGACATTTTGAAGAGTTGCAGGAATAAACCATCTTGGGACAGGAAATGGGAAAGGGAGGCATGTGGACATGTTATTCCATCACTGTAGGATCTTCATCCCCATGGGAAAGGTCCAAGTCACCAATTCACCAATTCATTTTTAACTTGTTGTCTTGCCTGGACAGAAGACTTATTGAATTTCCATAATCATATAACTAGTTGATTTCAGAAATATGGATTATTTGTGCTTCACCTGCAAAAGAGCCTTCTGAGATAATATTGTCTGATCAGCTGCAATCAGAAACACTGAATCTTGATTCTAATATAGGGAATGTCTTTTTCCTTCTTCAAGGACAAAAGCCAATAATCAATCAATCAGCTTTTAGAAGCAGGACTTGAATCCTAGGCTTCCTGACAACAAGGACACCTCTCTCTATTATGCCAACTACAATGCTTCTTGAAGGACAGGTTCCTGGATAGGAGTTTAAAAACAATTTCATTTCATCCTAACACTCTTGAAAAGGACATTTTGAAGCTTGCTAATCTTATCCATTTGGGGCCTGGATTTGTGCCGTTTTGATTTCAAGGGATTGATATCTCCTGACCTTATCCCCAAATTCTAGGGGTACCCCCTATCTTCAGGCTACAATCCCTTCCATTCAAACGCCAAAGGATACAATTATAATTGGCCAATAAATCATAGCCAAAACTAGACATTTGGCTACTTGATAAAACTAATAAAGGAGTTGAATTTATTGATAGAGCTGCTTCTCTTAGTGGAAACATTTTCTGAAATCAGCTCAGGAAAAAATAAGGAAGCACCTAGCTCTGACAGAGGAGCTAAATCAAATGTGGTAGCCTGATTAACATAATGGGAACAAAAATGGAGATTGAAATCATCTAACCCATGTCCTCACTTTGCAGGGGATTTACCTGAGAGGTGAAATGACTGGTCCAGGGTCATTTAACTAGTGTAGTAGCAGGGAGAGTTTCTGAACCAAAATCATTTGTGTCTAAATCCAGTAAACATTCCACTCCACTACATTTTTAATTAAAGTTTCTTTTTGATCCCCAAAATTGAGATAGTTTCGTGGCTCTTAGATACCTTGTAGAAATTGGGCTCTATATTATTTATGGGACAATTCAGAATTCAGAACAGCATTTCTAGACAGTTGCAATGAGAGACCTCTGAGAAACCTAACCAATAATGAATTATTATATTTGGTCAAAAGAAGTCATTTTGTAGTAGGGTAAAATTACTATAAAATTACAATATCTCCCAGCTATAAAAATAAATCTGAACCCAGGAAGACTGTCATTTATATTCAGAAAGCTAAGGGACCATTGACAAGTCATTTAACCTATAAGATATCAGTTTCTTCTTCTATAAAATGAGGAGGCTGGACCAGATGTCCTTTGATGATTCTTTCAGTTCTAAATTTATGATTCTAATACCTTATGAATTAATCTTCTCTTCTTCCCAATCCAAAGGAGTTATTACCAGAAGCAGCACGAATTTTTCTGTGGTTGATATTGACACCATAGATCCTCCAGGTCCTAAAATACATCTTTCACATAATAGATTCTTAATTGTTTGTTGAATGAATGAGTGAGCAAGCGAGTGAATATATGAATGAATACATAAATAGAATGCCCCAATAAGCCCTTATAAAAGAGCAAGGCATTCAATTGAGAGATTTCTTGATATATTTGGGTACAGTAGCTTTCCTTGAGATGAGTGGTGGTGAACTATGTTTTGTCTACTTTGATGAGCTGCTTTTTTCTTTTAACTCCTAAAAGATGTAGTATTTTATTAAACCAAGATTCAGAGTCTCTTTTTAATTCTCCCTAAACCACCACCACTCATTAAGTTGCCCAGAAGCCTTTTCTGAGAAAGAAACCCAACGGCTATTTTGAAAACACAAAACCATACTAAATTCCTGTGCAAGAGACAACTTAGGAATGCACAAATTATAGAAATTGTGTATTCTCCTTCCCCAGTAGTTAAAATTGCCAGCAGGAACAGCTGGCTTTACATAAAAGAGAGAGAGAGAGAGAGAATACTTTCACTTCTGCTGAAAATTGGCTTTGCAATTATTTACCACTCTTCTTTGTTAACTACCTCAACTTCCATTAGCCAAGGGAGATTGATGGGGGAGGGGATGAGATCGGACTGGGGAGAGGGAGCAAGAAAAGGGGGGGTAAGGCTAATACAATGATATAAAGAACAATTTTTTTCTATTATCAATAGCTTCTCTTGCTATTTTTAAGAATATTCAAGGCTGGATTGTTAGAGAAGTCTGAAACTCAGTTGTTAAAGTCTAAATTAAAACAAAATGAACAAAAATAATCCAACAACAAAGGGAGGTGGGAAATAACAGGATCAGGTGTGTGACTCAGACTCAGACTGAGTCTACAGGAAGCCAAAACATCCGGTCAATTTAGTTAAAGGAAAAAAAATCCAGGCAATCCAGATGTTTGGCATCATATAAGCCAAACAGAAGGATGATTGATTGAATTTTTGACTGCACTGACCAGATGTTTTGGCGTCATGAAGGCAGACTAAAGAAAACGATTAGTACTGGTTTCAAATTCCTTCATCCCCCACCCCCAGGTGCTCAGTGTGAATCTTCTTAACCTTTACTTTGGCTGCCATTTGCAACCAATCATTCCAGAGTCTGCCCTTTGGTAACATTATCAAACACTTTCTCATCTCTAGACTTTATCTAGCCACCCAACTCCCTTAAGATGAGATCTTAGGAGTCTAAAATTACTTTTTGTCCCCCTTTGAGATAAAAAAGCAATCCGTTAAGCATTCCTGCCTTTCTCCTTTGGATTTATTCTTTTTTCTTGGACTTATGTTTCTGGAAAGAAAGCTTCTACACTCTTGGGATAAATTAATAAAAGAGAGGTGATAATACTTCTGGACTTGACATGGGTCAGACTATAAAGGGAATGTAATTTTCAGTTTGGGATGTAACGCTTTAGCTCAGACATAGACAGTGGTGTCCCAATGAATCTTTAACATCTACTTCCCAACAAAAAAAAGATGAGTGGGACACATTTTAAGCATTATCTGAATAAACATTCTCTCTCCATTTTTTAAAGTCTAGATAATCAACAAAACCATAAATCAAACTCTTACTTGTAGTTTTTACGAACTTGCAAGGTGTAAATATTCACAGTGAAGATTTTACAATTCATTCTTCAGAACCCATATGAGGGTGGCTTTAGAATACCCCAACATAAAGATATGTGCAGAAGAAAATTAGTTACTATGTTAGAAAAGAGTTCACGTTCATATCATATGGCATTATAGATGCTTAGCCTAACAAAAAAGACTTGGAGGAAGGGATGGGGAATGATCACTGGGTTGACTTTTTCAAAACAGGATTAATGTTTGCTTTATTTGACCCTAGAGAACAGAAGTGGTAGTACAGAGTAGAAGCTGCAAAGTAGTGAACATTGACTTGATATAAAAAAATATTCCTAACAATTAGGGATATGGGATAGCTGGACTCTGGAGTTAGTTTCCTTCCACTGAGATATTCATTCAAAGGCTTGATGACCACTGGTACAGCATAGAGGACATAGATGTTCAGGTACAGTCTGAAGTTGATGGTTTCTAAATTATCTTTCAATTCAATCCTAATATTCTAGTGCAGCAAATAGTATTTATAGGTCCTTCTTATTTCAAATCTGAGTCCATGAAAACTTAAGAGAAGCTAAAGATGGTTATACGTGTGTGTGTGTGTGTGTGTGTGTGTGTGTGTGTGTGTGTGTGTGTGTACAGAGAGAGCTCAATTTCAGAGTTATATCCAAGAGACAAAATCCCCAAAAGATGCTATTAATTTATATTGTTCTCCTGTAAGGACATTCAGTATTCAGATCATCTGTAATCTGCTTATCTTGTATTAAACCACTAATGAGTTGATGCTGTGATAAGATCATTGTCAAAGGAAGGAAATGATAAGCAGGCAATTATTGAAACTAGTAGATGAGTTTGTAAGTGGGTCTTTTCTCTTCCTAAAGCCATTCATAGAATACTCTGCTTTGCCAAAGAACTAAGAATCAAAATTCTTTCTCTAGAATGTAGAGAATGTAATTGCATATTTTGGTCTGGTTCTAAGCAGAGACAAAATGTGCAGCCATAATGCCCTATGATTTGAGGGATCAGAAGAGGCCAGAAATAATCTTTCCCAGTGTCCTGAAATTTCATACCACTTGAACTTCTAAGGGGTTAGAAAAGAGATATTAAGTTGATTGAATGAGGCTAGGAGACAAAAAATGCGAATTAACAAGAATTTGTTTCTCAGATTAGGTGGCTGAAACCTTAGGCTATAATAGGATGAGTTGCAAGATCGGTCAATTTTAATAATGGAGAATATGGTGGGGATGAGTTCTGAGTGATGAAAGAACAGCATGAGTAAACTGTGCTATATACTGAGAATACAAAGGCAATAATCAAACATCCTTTGCTCTCAAGAAACTTCCTTCATATTGAAAAGCAATATTGAACAGGCTGGTTTGACCTTTGTCCTGGATGATCCAAGAAACAAAAGTAGTCATATAATTTTAGTGACAAACTTTTCAAGATTTTATTTACCAAATTATCAAAATCATGTCTGACAACACCATAAAGAATAACTATAGTTGGAAGAGGGAGAAATTGGATTCCTTTCATTGATTCATTCACTGAATATTATTTAAATCACCCTTCATCCTTTCCAATCACTATATACTATTTAAGGGAGACATACAAATATGGGATTCTCTCTTGGCTGAGTTGAGCCACCACGCTCCCAGTTGGATAGTGTATTCACTCTGTAGAATCTGGCATATGTTTGTCTATGTATACTTTCTCAAAATTTTGTTTTGCTATTGAATTGGATTAATAGATTTCTTTGCTAGTTGCCATATATGTTCATTGTGGAACTTATTTGGTAGGAGGGGAGTCAAGGACCCTGTTTCCCCCAATAATGAACAACAGTCAAAAATTGACTTGAATCGCAAAATAATTTCCCCAAGGATAATAATATTTAAGGAAGAACATAGATGTAATTCCACTCCAGTATCCTCCATCTCTGAGGAGAGCAAAGTATTGGCTTCTAGCGCCAATTTCTGGCAGAAATTAAAATCTCCCTTGGAGAAGGATGGGGGAAGAAGAGGCTAGAGATAAATACCCTGAAAACAACACCCCATTCTATAAATGTGGGAGGGACCTCATAATATTTGGGAGACCTTGCAAAATCAGACACATAGAATATAATGGCAGGCAACAAGTATCAGTGTTGTCAAACTCAAATAGAAAGTATCCCTATAGACCCCGTATTAACTTGAAAACCACAAATTAATATTATCTATGTCATATCTTGATTTATTTTTTAAAACATTTCCTCAATTAAGTTTTAATCTGGTTTGACCCTCAGGAGTTTTGTGAGTATTTGCAGACATGAGTTTGAAACCTTTGTATTAAAAGGTATATGTACCAGACAATGAGCAAATTGCTGAGAATACCAAACAAAAAAGGCAAAGACATGATCAGGTAGCTAAATAAAGAATGATTGAGGTGGGCATAGTAGAAGTCTATGTGAAGCATTATAAGAGATTGGAGAAGGGACATCACTTCTCTCTGACCAGCTCAAAACAATCTTCCTGTAGCTTGTATCTTTAGAGCTCTTGAAAAATTCTGGATCATTATTTTAAAAAATGATTCTTAGAGTTCTTCTGCAATCTTAACATGGAATTGCCCATGAGATCTTAAAGGGTCATGTCAATGGAAGTTGCTCTGGCAACTTCTACCAAGCTGAAAAACAGAGTCATAGAGATTCAGAGCTATAAGGATCTTCAGGGTTATTTAGTTCAACACCTTCATTCCACAGAAGAAGAAACCAAGGTCCATGGAGGTGAAATTATTTAGTCCCAGTTACACAGACAGTAAGCATCAGAGGCAAGTCTTCTGACTCCAGAGTCAGTGCTATTTTGATTAACACTCAGGATAGACACTTGCCACATGAGCCATGGAAGTGGGGGGGGGGGGGGGTTGACCAGGAATACCATGAGGTTAACAAGTACTGAGGCAGCCAGTCTCAGGAGGAGCATTTCAACCAATAATTTTTGAAAACTGAATGTGGAATTATTTTCTCAAGTTAGGCATCCAGCGGATCTAACTGGGGGCGGGGGGAATGGGGCAGGGAGATGAGATGTGGAGAGATGATACGATAAGAATTTGGGGCTTTGTAGGAGGATTTGAAGTCAATGATCACACTAAACCTTCCAAGTATGTCAGAAAATTAGGACTAGAAGACACCACAGAGATCATCAATAACTGGGGTGAAAAAGTGATTTGTTGAAGATCCCAGAATACTGTGGAAATGAGAATGAAATAATGTAGAATCTACATTAAGTCCCTCAATACTAGAATACTAAGTTCCTTTCTCTGAATATCATAGTTTTTCATCGACTCCAAAGGTTGTCACAGACTGCCAACTGTTTTTTCCTCCTGCTAGTTGATGGGACTATCACTTTGATCACATATTTTCTTTAGCTTTTCTTTTACATCACTTCTTATGTGTAAACTCTAGTAAGAAATAAGGTACATGATAATTATAACCACCATACCCTGTAGCTCTATGTTGGCCTTTGGGTCGCCTGAAATTTTGATTCTTGAAAGATAATTATTTGGGGTCTTCACGGTCACAAAGAATCACCAGAAGAGCATTGATATTTTAAAAAGATGTTTTACATCAAACCGTCAGTCAATAGACATTTATAAAGTGCCTATGATATGTTAGGCATTGTGCTAAGCTCTGGGGACAGAATTACAAGAGAAAGACAAGGACGAGCTTGAGATCATTTTTAAAGTGTAACTTTCCAAATACAATCAAGTCTTTTCTTTTCCTCTTATTATGCCTCCCTTGATATTGATAATCAAAAGAGCACTGAACAAATTATGTCTGTAGTTCATCCAATCTTGAATGATTGTAAGTATAGGAGGCATCTTATTAAGAAAAAATAAGACCATTAGCTTGCTTTATTATTATACACTGAAGAAGGAAGAATTGAGCAAAAGGAGAGATTATTGTTTTCTCTTTTTCTCCTCTTTTGAGTCACCCCTTTTATTTTTTATTATGAATAATAATCATGAACTTGTCAGTATGAGAATAAAAAGGTTATGCATGGAGTCATGACCTTTCATATAACTGTTTTATTCATTGTAAATTAAATTTTTTGAAGTAGTAACAGTAGAATCCTGCTCCCTTATATCCTTTTCTGAATTTCTTTTTTTTTCCTTCTCTATTTTTCATGCTTCATTATGATCTCTTATTTCAGGATTTTTTTTTCTTGACATCCTTATCATTGTCTACTAACTAGTGTTATTCCATTCATCTTTAAAATATACAAGCAATAAGAATATACAAGCAAAATAAATCTGGCCTCTTCCTACTCCCTTCTTCACTGAGTACTCTTTATATCCCAACCCCAATTTGCCCTATTCAGTATGGTAGCCAGAATATGACTAAGGTCACATCATGTCATTAGTGAGCCATATCAAATACTTTATTTTGCTAAATGTACACATGTGTGTGGCACATGGTCTTCACCTGCTCCTGGCTTTAATGCCACATTTAAAATTTGTTTGAAACAGTCATATTTCAAGTTTATGCAAGCACAAATGAGAATGTAGCCACAACTTGAATTATTCCACTCCTTTGCTAATAGTCTAATAAATATATGGTGGTAGAAAATAGATGTGTGATTTCACTGGCATTGTGAACTCCTAAATAAAGAAACTGCCTCTACCAAAGCAGACCAGAGCCCTCTCTCCAACTTAAACTTTTAGAGAATTACCTAGCTATATCTTGAGTCCAAATTTTAGCATAATAATCCTTTAATTAATAATTGTTTATTGATGGTTAATTGATTTCAAATAAAATGGATTTTTTCTTTTTTCTGTCTCTTTAACCCAAGATTTTTTTAAATAACATGCTAAAGGCCAAGTGGAGGTGTCCAAAATAAATGCCTTGTTTTTTGGCTTGGAGCAAAATGGAAACTTCAAGTGGGCCAAAGAAAGGAAATTTGCTTTTTTAGCAAGCGATAGATATACTGAGGAAGGTTTGCCGGTATAAATGTTTGCAAAATGTTCTTGTTGTTAGGAGAGAAAAAAGTAAACCTTCTGTCCTTTAAAATATTTCAATATGTAAACATGTATTCCTTCCCTAATGACATCATTTGCTCCCTTAGCAGTCACCTGGCTTTGGGGGAACCCTGCAGCTGGCAATGGTCCATTGGATACCCAATTTCTATTTCTGACTAAAGGACAAGTTGTCATTTGAAATGATAAAAGAGCAGTTCAGCAAGACCAGCTTTTTAGTTTCCATGAATAAGCATGTTCAGTCAGTGCAGAATAAACTAAGTAACCTTGTTATCATGGATAAGACAGCCATTATGCATTTCTACAATTAGCAGCAAAATTCTATTGAGTTAAAAATAAAAATCTAGTTTGCAGGTTTTGGAGGATGCTGAAAAACATACTTTCCAGAATACAGTCCCTCTTTCTGTTTATTTAATCAGCTTGGTAAAGACACTGTTGAAAGGGGAAAATAATAATGCCTTCAAAACAGAAACCCCTTCTGAGAATCCAGTCATGAATCTTTAAAAAAGGACACCCTCATTAAGAATGCTTTTCAAAATGGCATCTAATTTTGCATTAATAAAAAACATCTGGGAGAGTTAAAATTAAGGTGTGAGTTAACGTGAGCCCTGAATGGGTTTATTGGTAGAAAGCACCAGTCTTTAAACTAAAGTTTAAAAAAATCTATCTCATGAAATAGCATTTACAATGTTGTAAAGCTCACCATATAAAATAATAGATCTGTACAAGGGTAAGAAAATAGATGATCAACCATTTTCTTTCAAAGGTGTTTGTGAGCTCCATGGTTTCACTGAATAGGCCACTTAACCACGAGACTTCACCAAATCTCTCTTCCAGGAGCTCCATTCTCCTATTTCTTCTTAAATGATTTCTCCTGAATTAAGAAGGATTATAGCCTCACTTACTACATAGCCACAGACCCACAGGGAAGCCACTGTAAGAAGTATCACCAATGATCTGACCACAAGATGGATTTTCATAAGACAAGTCCCACTTCTCAAAATAAAGGCATTGTTGAACCCCACACTCAAATGTGGAAAACAAGCTGATTTCCAACTTTTCCTTGGACATTATTTCATGGCACAGTGGAGAAAGGACTGGTATTGGAATCAGGAATCCTTTGGTTTAAATTCCACCTCAACTGAATTGCCAAGTAAAAGTGTTCCTCTGCAAAATAAATAAATAAATGAGTGAATAAATGAATAAGTAAATAAATTACACCTCAGCTGAATTGTGGACATAGCAAAAAGAGTATCAAACCCTTATTGTGACAGGACAGGAGTCATTTACCTGTGGACTTACCTGCCTGAATCTCATTTTCTTCCATCAATAAAATGAGGAAGTGGCTATTTCTTAGAACCCTATTGAATTATCAACTGGGTGACCCTGTCCAAGCTTCTTTATACATAAAGTGAGGATAAGGAGGATGATATTAATTCTCAATTTTTGTTATGAAGTAAACTTTAAGCTGCTACATAAACATGAACTATCTGTGGGAGTCTGTATGACCCAAGGGAACTCATTTAACTTTCCTGATTTTTCTCAGTTTCCTAATTTGTAAAATGAGGAAAATCATGTCTAAAACTCCCACCTCACAAGGGTGGTTGTGAAAATGAAATGAGATAATATGCATAAAGTATTTTGTAAACATTAGAAAATTGCAAAAATGTTTGTTTTGGTTGTTCAGTGTTGTTTAGTTGTGACCTTATTTGGAGTTTCCTTGGCAAAGATACTAGAATGATTTGCTATTTCCTTCTCCAGTTCATTTTACAGACAAGAAAACAAGGTGAAGTGACTTGTCCAGTGTCACAAAGCTAGTAAGTATCTGAGACTAGATTTGAAGTTAGAAAGATAAGTCTTTCTGACTTCAGGTCCAACATTCTACTCTTTGCACTACCTGCCTTATATAAACTTTAGCTATTATTATTTCATTCTAAAACCTGATATTGTGTTAAACTTTAATGACAAGAAAAAACTAGCAGTGTAAGGTCTTGGTTGGTATCTTTTGATACCTCATGTGATAAAGCTTAATTGCAATAAAGCCTATTTTATTGAAATTGTGATATCTGTGAGGATACTGCTTTCATTAAGAAAATTGACAGCAGGGGCAGCTAGGTGGCACAGTGGATAGAGTACCGGCCCTGAAGTCAGGAGGACCTGATTTTGAATTTAGCCTCAGACACTTAATACTGACCTAGCTGTGTGACTTTGGACAAGTCACTTAACCCCATTGCCTTGCAGAAAAATAGAAAGTTGGCAGCCCATGGCTCCATTCAATCAGTCAAGTCAATAATAGGGCTTAACATATGACAACTGGGGGAGGGTGGGGGGGAAGCAACTACGTGACACCATAATGCAAAGATCACTGGACCTGGAGTCAAGAAAATTCAAGTTCCTGAGTTTAAATCTTACCTCAAACACCAGCTGTGTGACCCTGTTTGCCTCAGATTCTTCATCTTTAAAATGAGGTAGAAGAGGGAATGGTAAACCACTCTATTATCTTTGCTAAAAAAACCCAAATGGGGTCACAAAGAGTCAGATAGGACTGAAACAATAATAACATTGACACTAACAGTTCCTTTTAGCTCTCACGGTAGATTTCAGATGGCAGAGAGGTATTCCAATAAAAGAGCAGAAAGACAGTTTCAGACCAGACTCATATTTGAAGTTGCTTCTCTGGACTATATTTATTTATTAAAAACAAAAGGTTTTTATTTTTCAGGAGGGAAGAAATGTGGAGTAAAACAAGTGAGTAGTGATAATGATACAAAAAAAGAAGAAAAGACTAAGAAATCTTTCAAAACATATATCAAGAACAAGGAGAATGAAGTTTAGAAAAGAATATATTGTGCCAGATTGTGCTGATACTGTCAAATTCAATTTAATAAATAAAGGGGAGGGTCATAGTTTCATATACGTTCTTCTTTTTCTGAACTTGAAATGAGTAATGTTCATGTTTGCAAATGCCTGTCAAGTTCATAATGAAAAGTGAATTATTTTAAATAAATGAATATGATGAGAGTAGTGAACTAGGAAAAAAAAAAGATTGGACATCAAAACTAGGGGAAAATATACAAAATGTGCAGTTGGGATCTGTAGATGCCAAACATGATCAAAACTGACTCTGAAGCAAATATACTCAACCGGTTTTATGTTTGTGGAATTCCAACCTCACCATGGGGAGCCTTTTAAGTTGCAGTCATTCATCAAGATGATTGTGCTTGGAATCCAAAGAAAGTAAATGTAGTCAAAGTGAAATGGGCATTTTCTAGAACTTCATAAAAAATAGAAACATTTCCAAACATGTTCCTACACATCATGACCTATAAGTCACATTTCACTTCTTGTATGTTTATAACCTTGTTCACTAAAGGTCAGTTTTTAAAAGCAAATTTCACCAAGGCTGAAAACACATAAGTACCCTTCCCTTGGAAACTGATGTTGTTAAAAAAAATGTCATCTTTACATAAGGAGATGATGCTTTTACTGATGTTAGTAGACCATAATAATAATTGCTAACATTTCCATGGCATGTTTCAGTTTGCAAAGTGCTTCTCATATGTTTTCTCATTCAATCTAATATGTCTATGTGAGGTAGGACATGGTCCATTGAGTTGTTTTTTTTTTTTTCCAGAATGATAATAGGTTTGCACTGATCTATCCTCCATCATACTCTCTTTCCTAGTGGGTCAACATTATGCTTTTATAGTCATGTCATCAACCCACAGATCTGAAAGCAAAATGAATTTGCCCCAATAATTCTATCTAGATAAGGTTAGAAGGCAGAGACCACCACTCTTGGTTGTAGTTCAATAATGTCCAGGTCTTTGTGACCTTCTTAGTAAGTTTTCTTGGCAAATATTCTGGAGTAGTTGGTCATTTCCTTTTCCAGCTCATTTTACAGATAAGGAAACTGAGGTAAACAAGGCTAAGTGACTTTCCCAGGGTCACAGATCTAAGTGTCTGAGATCAGATTTGAGGTCATCTTCCTGACTACAGACCCAGCTCTCTTGCCATCTAACTGCCCCTTCATTTTCGGTTAGAACAAACCAAACAGCTCTGTTCTAAGACTCCAATACAGGGGCAACTAGGTGTTGCAGGGGACAGAGTACCGGCCCTGGAGTAAGGACAACTTCAGTTCAAATTCTGCCTCAGAGACTTAATAATTACCCAGTTGTGTGACCTTGGGCAAGTCATTTAACGCTATTGCCTTGCAAAAAAACAAAATACAACCACCTATAATACAGTCAAAATTCCATAAACACAAAGACTCTCTTATTATATACCACCCCAAATACTATCCAATCATACATGTGTTTGAAAATGCCTTTAGTTATACACACATTGCTCAACAGATAGAATACTGAGCCTGAAGTCAGGACATTTAATGGCTATGTGACACTGGGCAAGCCATTTCACCTTTGTTTGCCTCTGTTTTCTCCACTATAAAATAGGAGTGATGATACCTGCTTCCTAGGTCTATTGCTAGAATAAGATGAGATAATATTTGTAAAGCCTTTTGCATACCTTAAAGCAACACATAAATGGTAACTATCATGGAACCTATGTTGATGAGCCATACTCCTACCTGGATATCACCAGGGAAGGAAGTAGCAATAATCAAACTGCAATGTATGTGCCAGAAGTATTTTATTAGGACATCTAACACTTTGCTTCATCTCAATAGGAATACAAGCAGTGCCACATTTCTGGAATTATAATTTCATAAATTACAATGTAAAGTGTCTAGTCAAACAATCTCATTTTACAGATGAAGAAACTAAGCACAAGGACATGAAAATAAAAGATTCTGGCATACAGTCTCTAAGTCAATGATGTTCTGCATCATACAGGTCAGATGTAGACTCAAGATGGCAAAGAAAAGACACCTGAATGCTGCACAAAACCCCTCCAGAAATTTTAAATAACACCTCCCAATAAATTCTGGAGTGGCAAAACTCAAAAAAGGATTGGGTGAAACAATTTTCCCAGATCAAGAGAACTTAGAAGGTCAAAAGGAAAGGCCTCTTGCACCTGGATGAGTGGAACACAGTCCAATGGGCAGGTGATGCCCCAACCAGCCAACAATAAGTCTTGGGGATGGCTGAATCAATGACCACAATGGCAGTTTCTAGATCTCACAATCCACTGATAGTAAGGGGGTTAGAAAGCTGATCAAAATGGAGATTAGAGGTATCCCTTTCATGGAACCATGGGCAGGACTCTATTACATTGTCCATGTTTGGATCTGGGTCTCAGTTCTGGGTCCCAGACCCAAGGCATGTAGGAGCATTAGAACACCAGAGCTTGTAACCACGGGGCAACTGGGATCTTGGTCATAGTTCTAAGGTAGAAAAGAGTACTTGTAGTCACTGACAGACCAGGAGAGTAACAAACACTACCTTGGAAGAACTTGAAAACTTATAGGTCTCCCAAATTATCTTTAAAACAGAAGTGCAAAAACCCTAACACTTAAAACAGTGTCCCCTCTACTCCAGAAGCATAACCCTTTTTAGTATAGAATTCAAAATCAAGGAATAGGTTAGAAACTGCACAAAGGGCAGCTAAAGGTCCCGACTATCAAAAGTAACGATGGTAAAAGGGAAGACCAAAACACAAACTCAGAAGAAGACAACAAATTCAAAAGTGCTTTATTCAAAGCCTCAAAAAAATGTGAATTGACCCCAGCCCATGGCATAACTCCAAAAACATTTTTAAATCAGGTAGAGAAACATGAAGAAGAAGAAGAAATGAGAGTGATGCAAGAAAATCAAGAAAAAATTCAACATCTTGGTTAAAAAAGACACCAAAAATACTGAAGAAAACAACACCTTAAAAACAGAATAGACCAAATGATAAAAGAAGCATAAAAATCCTATGAAGAGAAGAATGTTTTAAAAAACGGAATGAACCAAATGGTAAAAAATGTACATACTATAGTCACATAATTGGTGACTAACAATACTATATGGTTATACCTTGCCTTAGCTGAGGGAAGAGTTTTCTACTTGAAGTTACAAATCCCAAGTTTAAATCTGTTTCTCTTTACTTAGTTTCTTTGCACCTCATTCACTTCTCTTTAGGAGAAGGATAATAATGCCTGTCCCAGATAGGTCATAACTTCGTTGTGGTAAAAGTATTCCAAAGCCCTATAGAAAGAAGAGTAAAAATTATTTTAAAAAGTCAGGTGAGTGCATAGAGAGTTCTACCTGGAAATCCTAATTTCAAATCCATACTAACTATGTGACCCTTTGCAAGTCATTTACACGTGTTTGCTTCTGTTTCCTGATCTGTAAAATAATTTGAAGGAAATGGCAAATCACTCTAGTATCTCTGCAAAAAAAATGAGGTCAGTAAAAATAGGTTTAAGTTTGTTGCCTCTATTTCCTCATCTGCAAAATGAATTGGCAAACCACTCCAGTATCTTTGCCAAGCAAACCCCAAATGGAGTCATGAAGAGTCATACATGACTGAAAATGACTGAACAACAATGAAAAGGAAATATCAAGAAAGGCATATGCTTCCACATTCTAGATTGAGTTCATTGGAATAATAAGAAGAAGATCTCAAATATTTGACTGTCTCTGTGACCTCATTAATTTGGTGGTTACCTCCTATAATGCACCTTGTAATCCATCCACACCTGCACATCTTATGCTGCTTTTATCTCTGTCTTCTCCAAAGGTTCATGATAGGCTGTCTAGGCAGCTGTCTGGGCGTCCACTATAGTCTGCTTTCTCCCTTCCTCCCTTCCCACTATATGTTCTCTCATTACCTTCTACATAATGATTATTTTTAGGTTCTTTGGAAGCAATAATATTCCAGATATTATAGTCATTTAGTAACCCTGGTTATATATTTGTATTGACAAGACAGGCCTTTCCTGAAAATTTAGGTTCAGACAACTTTCCAAAAGCAATCTACCCTGCCCTCTTCCTTCCTCCTTTACTACTCTGGGCTCAAATCATTGTCCATTGTATATATAATATATGTGTATGTGTGTGTGTGTTTATATATATGTCTAGATGTGTGTACACAATGTCTGCATACATGGAGTATGTGCATGTATGCTGTTGGATAAGTTCTATAGGATATGCATTCAGATGTATATTAAAATCTGGATAATGAATGTTTTTCATTCATTTGCTCTTTTTCTATGTGAATGAAAAAGTCAGCCCCGCCCTTGAATGATAACAGATCTCTTTCAGGAAGTTCTGCATCACCTTGGTGCTTAATGCAATTCAACACAATATAATCTTCAAATGGGAGCATCTGGAAGACTTTAGCATCCATATAGCAACAACAACAAACAATCATTGCAAAGCACTTCCTAAATATCCATTTACTAGAATTATTTGCCACAAACTCATAATACATCAAAAAAAAAAAAAAAGACAAAAATGCCCATTACTACAAATACAAACCCTTGAGAATTTAACAGATAAACTTGAGCTAGCCAGTGTGGAAATTCCTTCTACTAATATAGATCAGAAAAACCAAGACTACTTGTCTTCATTTAAATGATGAGTGGATAATGACCAAGGGAACAATCTTCTAGCCTGAGACAAAATTATTAGGGCAGACCTTTAGGGACAAAGAGAATTCACTTTTCTGTAATTTATGGTTTTAAAGAGTTGCCTGCAGCATCAAAAAGTGCTGCGACTTGCCTGGAGTCACACAGCCATTATGCATCTTATGAATTAAAAACTGGGACTTAAAACCAGGTCTTCCAAACTTCGAAGCCAGATTTCTAGCCACTCAATTAGAACAATCTATATAGACTCTCTCTAGGTCCCAGATGGCACAACATAAACATATATATATATATATATACATATATATATACATATATATGTATACATATATGTATAGATATATACATATATATACACACAAATATATCTTAAAGTTAATAAATATAAAAATATCACATATATGTATTTTTAATTGCCAAGATTAATTTTGGGAATAAGGTACATTCAATGAGATCAAAAATACGGTTTACAAAAAAGGTTAAGAATCACTGAAATAAGATGACTGACCTCTTCAAGCCTTTGGAACTCTCCTGAGATCTTGCATGTGGTTTTACATTATTATATTTAAATTTTTAAAAGTTTCTCATCTTCCTAGTTGTGAATGTCAGAAAAATTCATGGTTTTGAACAGTATTTAATAAATTAAATTCTTATTTGATTAAAAAAGAAATGAAAATGAAAATATAATAAATTGATAACTAAACTAGATAATAACTCACTTAAATCAAGGTGACTTTGAAAATGAAATGTTTGGTACAATTGACTCAGAACTTATAAAGGGAAGGAAATGGGTTAAAATATTCCCTACATTGAAATATATGAAGTTATCACTTTATATGTTTTGCATGTCCCACTTGGTTTCCTTTCAGTCAAGCCAAAGTATATTTGGAAGCAGAATTTAATTTATTAAATGATTACAATACTGAAAGTTATTATGAGACCAAAGTCCAATAATTCTATGAAGAATGGCCACAACTTTTATTAACTTTCACTGATTTCCCCCAAATTACAACTTCTGGCACTAACTGAAACTTTTAAGTAAAAAAAAGGGGGGGGTTAATTAATTCAGTAAAAATCAGACTGTTATTCATTCATATCCAAATCCCACAGTACTTTAATCTCCCATGGGTAAAAGACTTATCAGATAAATAGCAGCTGAGTTTCTATTTGTTACAATTTTCTTCAAAAACAATGTGACCTTAGACCTTCTAGAATTCTGTTCCTGTTTAGTTATATATAGATTTTGAAGACCTATGCTTCATTTGTAAATAAAGTCACAGAGTTAAACTTTCAAAATTAAGTCATTTCAGTGAATTCACAACATTTTCTTTTATAGTTTTATAATCTAAAGATATTTTAAGTCCACACCAATATGTTATAAAACATTAATGTTGCAATAACAAACATGAAAATTTTTATAGAAATAAAACCTAATCAAATTTAACTTTAAAAATTGTAGTTTCCCACTTCATATTCTGAATTTCTGTTTCATTTCCTTTTTTCTATTTCATTGTTCATAATTTAACTTGAATTTTGTAATTATTTGCACTTGACACTATTGATACTATAGTGTTTTATTGATTAGTTTCTCAAAATTATTTTTATGTTCTATTTATTATATTTTGGTTCCCATACATATTATAATATATTATATATATGTTATTTTATTGCATATTCTCTTATTATGTAGATTTCAAAAAATAAAATTCTAAAGTTCTACTTTCATGTGCCCATGACAAATATTTGTATATAATATATTGTAAAAGGAGGGGGGATAGAAAGAGACCTAATTTGGGATTTGCTTCATCAATGTAGGAAACTTGTAGTAAAGAAATTGCCTGTACAACTGCAGTCAAGCAACCCTTTTTTCAAATAGAAGAAAGAGGGGTGAAGTAACTTGCTCAGATCACACAGCCAGTCTATGACAATCAATATTTATTAAGTGTTTCCCTTGTGCCCAGAACTAATATACACACATGAGACTTCAACCCAGTCCTCTTGACCTCATGTTTGGCTCTCTAGCCACACTACACAATGTTGGGTCACATTATGAAATACTATGAAAGGATTTTTTTAAGTATAATTTGTCATAGTAAATCCTGAGGTTTGAAAATAAACATCTAAGCTTTTCTTTAAGACATGAACACAAAATTATTACTTAGTGACAGAATCCTTATTTTATTGAAATTGGGTTTTTCTTTCCAGTATCATTACTGTTTCTAACAGTGTGATTACTCTTTATACATGGTCTGTTTTCCCCATTCATCATCTAAAAGTTACAAAAGGCTGAACCAACCACCCAGAGTGAAAACAAAGGTTGTTTCTGTACAAACAACCAGACTGACTTCTTTTAACTGAGTTTCCAAGTATCCTTTCAGTAACATGAGCCAAACAACTCATTAATTCTCTCTCACACACACACACACACACACACAAAATCAAAAGAATTGGTCATCATGCATACTTAAGCAATGATATTTGTTGATGTTTAGGATTTAAGTAGCTGTAGTCTATTTTCACACAAACAGATTTGTAGCCACATACACCAGCTCCACTACAATCAAGGAGGCAGAGCCTTTTTCTCTTGGAAGGATCTTCATAGAATAAGGAGACACTAAGGAACATAGGCATAGAGACTCAATCTGTAACTTTATCGGTCTAGGGAATACCGTATATGAATATAAATCAATTTTTCCTTTGAAATATATAATTTTAGGAGGTTGCCTAGAACTTTAAGCAGTTGGGCAGCATGGTTCTCCCAGGTCTTTCTGAACCTGACTGGTTCTCTCTCTGTTAAATAATGTAAAAGAACCCACAGCTTGTAAATGCATACCACTGAGCTAAGAGAAGTCCAGCCTCCATTTAATATTATCTCTCTTCATTTAAAATGGTGGGTGGATAATGAGCAAGGGAACAAGGACTTCTAAATTAAGACAAAATGATTGGAATAGATCTTTGGGGACAAAGAGAACTCTCTTTGCTTTACAGTGGGTGGGTCATTAATTTAATTGATTTGTCCTGACAGAGAAGCCTATACCTTGGAAAGCATCATGACTCCAGGGAAGTTTCAGCTGAGTCCAATAAGCTTTTGATGATCCTTACAACTCCAGGATAAAGGGCATAAATTGGAGGGAGGTTTAGGGAATATCACAATCACATAAGACCCCTAACTGTTTCTGGCATGTTGTAATATAGGTAATGGAAACTGGCAAACTGGATTCCCTAACTTAGAAATAAGGGTTGGTTCTCTAAAGCTAGATCAATTGGGGTTGGGTACAAAGAGTGGGTAATTCCAGGTGACCTCTGATCAAGGCTTCTCTTCATCCCCTCTCTCTCAATAAGCCAACAATGGCTTCCTTAGCATTTTTGCCACCCCTGGACCTGCAGAGGATGGCACAGTGGATGGGGAATCCAGGGGCCAGTGACTCTGGTCTAGATGACAGTGTGTCTAAAAAAAAATAAAGGTTTTTTAATAGACTACAAGCTCCATATGAATCAGCAGTGTGGAATGGAAGTCGAAAAAGCTAATGAGATCTTGGACTGAGTAAAGAAGGGCATAGGCTCAAGGAATCAGGGAGGTGATAAGCTAACTGAACTCTGCCCTGTCAGAGCTCATACAGAGTATTGCAAATGTTCTCCCCTACTGAGTTTGAGAACACTGATAAATTGCAAAGTATCCAGAGAAGATTCTTAAGTACATGCCATCTAAAGATCTGTAGTAGGAAGTAGGCAAGTTTAACCTAGAGAAAAGAAAATTCTAGAATAACATGACAGTTCTGCTCAAGCATTTCAAGGTCCCTTATATGAAGGATAAATTAGACTTTTTTGGTTCCTCAGTAACCCAAAGCAAAAAGCAAATATAATGTCTACTCAAGTAACACAGTCAATAGCAAGTCACGTGACTTTCTACTTTTATTGATCAAATTGTTACTAATGGTGGACTTGTTTAAATATTTAATCAATGAAATGATGGTTTCTTAAAAAGTTGGATTTTTAGTTGAGAAATATAATAAAAGATGACTACATTGACCATGATCTTAACAACTATAGAAATTCTATCTTTTAAAAATTTTAAAGTTTAAAAATAGTCTCCTGACTAATAGGAATGTCATAAATATTTTTAGCCAATAGACTCAGAACACTTGTGGAATAGTTGGCACAATTGCTGTCTTTAATCATATGCCAACCAATCACAGGACAAGAGAATCAATTCTTTCAGACATGAAGGACTGATCTCTTGTCAACTGGCTTCACTCCAGGAACATCCCCTAGATTTGAAATTTCCAACAAAAGGAAGAAGCCTCTATAGACTCCCACCTAGCTCCTACTATTTGCTTCTAGATACATTTTCAAAATTAATTTCAGCATCTGTTCTTTCTGGGAGGGGAGGAGAGAAGAAACTTTAATAATGCTAGATTGAGAAGATTGAATCCCAATATAAACTTTTTTCTCCAAAAACAATCATCAACCTAGAAGGAGAGAAAGAGGGCAATAGTCTTACCTAATGTTGCAGTATTCCAAGAAAAGAAAAAATTCAATTTTCTAATAAATTCTAGGGTGCCCACATTGAAATGATACATGAGATCCATGGTATAGAAGGAAGGCCATGAATACAAAAGCAGGTTATGAACTGAAATAATAGGAAGGAATTAATGACTAATGCTCCAGAGGAAGAAGATGGAAATATCCAGAAGGACGAAAGCAATAAGTTTTAGTTTGGGAGGCGGAGCCAAGATGGTGGTGTGAAGGCAGCATTTCCCAGGAATTCCTTCCCCACAAAACTCCAAAAGCCAGAAAATTATGACTCTAGTCAAAATTTTGAGAGGTAGAACCCACAGAAAGACTGAGTGATACATTTTCCCAGGCCAAGATAACTTAGAAGTTCCATGGGAAAGGTATGTTTCACCAAGACCCAGAGTTGGAAAAAGCCCCTGTCACAGCACATCTCTGGAACAACCTGAAGGTGCAGGGAGAGAACTGTGCTACACCAGAATGAGTGTGGAGTGAGAGAGCATTGGCTGCAGAATCTGCAGCAGGAATCTGGAGAGGGCAGTCTGCACCCCCAGATCATAGCCCATGGGGGCAGGGGGGGGGGAGACTGCAGAAGGTTCTCTGCTCTCCCTCAGGGTGGGACTCTGCTGTTTGCCCACACTCGGATCTGGGTTGCAGTTAGGTAGTCAAGTAGGGCATCTCCTTGCAGCTGGGGGACAGAGGAAAGTGTGGTAGTCATCTACATATCAAAGCACAGGAAAGAGAGCATAAGACCTTGGAGAAATAAAGGTCTCAGTGGGATGCCCCCCCCCCAAAAAAAACTCAAAGCCTTGGAAGTGCTGTAAATTAGTCTTGGGCTGAGGAAATGAGCAAACAATAGGAAAAAAAAGAATCTGACCATAGAGAATTACTTTAGTGCCATGGAAGATCAAAACACATACTCAGATGACAACAAAATCAAAACTTCCATATTCCAAAACCTCCAAGAGAAATATAAAATGAGCTCAGACTATGGATGAGCTCAGAAAGACTTCGAAAAGCAATTAAGGGAGGCAGAGGAAAACTTCAGAGGAGAAATGAGAGCAATGCAGAAAAATCATGAAAACCAAATCAACAGCTTGGTGAAAGAAATACAAAAAAATACTGAAGAAAACAATATGTTAAAAACCAATTTAGGCCTAACAACAAAAGGCAAATGAGAAGAATGCCTTAAAATCAGAACTGGCCAGGGGAAAGGGAGATAAAAAAACTCTCTGAAGAAAATAACTCCTTCAAATGCAGAATGGAACTAAAGGAAGATGATTACTTTGCAAGAAACCGGGAAGAAACAAAACTCTTCCAAAAAAGCCAAAAATTAGGAGAAAATATGAAATATCTCATTGGAAAAACAACTGACCTCAAAGACAGATCCAGAAGAAATAATTTAAAAATTACTGGGCTATCTGAAAGCCATGATTAGGAAAAGAGCCTAGACTTCACTTTTCAAGAAATAATACAGGGGTGGCTAGGTGGCATAGTGGATAAATCACCGGCCTTGGAGTCAGGAGTATTTGTATTCAAGGCTGGTCTCAGACATTTAATAATTACCTAGCTGTGTGGCATTGGGCAAGCCACTTAACCCCATTTGCCTTGCAAGAAAAAGAAAAGAAAAGAAAAGAAAAGAAAAGAAAAGAAAAGAAAAGAAAAGAAAAGAAAAGAAAAGAAAAGAAAAGAAATAATACAGCAAAATTGCCCTGAGATCCTAGAAGCAAAGGGTAAAAAAAAAATAGGAAATCCACCAGTCACCTCCTGAAAGAGATCCCAAAAGAAAAACTTCCAGGAATATTATAGACAAATTCCAAAACTCCTAAATCAAAGAGAAAATTCTAAAAGCTGCCAGAAACAAACAATTCAACTACTGAAGTTCCATAGTCAGGATTACACAGGATCTGGCAGCATCTATATTAAGAGTTCGTAGGAACTAGAATATGATATTCCAGAAGGCAAAAGATCTTGGTTTACAACCAAAAATCAACTATACAGAAAAACTGAACATCCTCTTTCAGGGAAAATATGGACTTTCAATGAAACAGAGGACTTTCAGAGTTTTCTATTGAAACAATCAGAGCTGAACAGAAAGTTTGATCTCCAAGTACAGGACTCTGGTGAACCATAGAGGGGGTGGATGCAAAGGACTAACTATGAAGAACTTAATGATACTGAACTGTTTGTATTCCTGCACAGGAAGAATATATTGATAACTCATATGAACTTTCTCATATATAAGAGCTGTTAGAAGGAGCATATAGAGACAAGGCAAAGGAAGGAGCAGAATAAAATGGTATAATATAGTAAAAAGTTGGAGTCAATGGGTGATAAAGGAAAGTACTGGGAGGAAGGGAAAGTTGATGAAGAAGAAACTAAGAAATTTCACATAAGAGTCAAGAAAAGACTTTTCCAATGCAGTGGAAAGGTGGAAGGCAAGGGGGAATGAGTGAGCCTTCATTCTCATCAGAAATGGCTCAGAGAGGAAATAACATACACACTTAATAGGGTGAGGAAATATGTCTTACCCTAGAGAAAAATAAGAAGAAACAGATGGGATAAGGAGGAATGGGGGGAGGGAAGGGGGGGGGGAATAGGTGGTAGAAGAGAGGGAAGATTGAGGGAGAGGGTATTCAGATACAACACACTTTTGGACAGGGCCAGGATGAAAGGAGATAGAAAATAGGATAAATGAGAGTGGGGAGGAATAGTAGAGGTAAATACAGCTAGTAATAGCAATGGTGATAAAAAATATTGGGCAACTTCTCTGGTGGACTTATGATGAAGAAAGCAACTCACCCCAGAGACAGAGCCATTGGAATCTGAACACAGACTGAAGTATATTTTTTTCTCTCTTTCTCACTATTCTTGAAGTTTCTCATATTCTGGGGGGGAAGGTTATGTTTACTCTCATAGCAAAATTATTGTAAAAATAGTAATAATAAATTAAAGTCCACTTGCAAAAAACTGGGAATTCAGGGAAGCCTGGAAGGATTTCCATGAACTGATGCTGAGTGAGATGAGCAGAACCAGAAGAACATTGTATAGCAACATGGGGGTGATATTCAACCTTAATGGACTTACTCATGACAACAGGGCAACAATCAGGCACAATTTTGGGGTATCTGCAACAGAGAATGCCATCTGTATCCTGAGAAAGAATTATGGAGTTTGAACAAAGACCAAAGACTATTACCTTTAATTTTAAAAATGTTATCTTATTATGTAATTCTTCTTTATCTCATACTTTATGTTTCTCCCTTAAGGATGTGATTTCTCTCTCATCACATTCAACTTAGATCAATGCATACCATGGAAACAATGTAAAGACTAACAAACTGCTTTCTGTGGGGGATGGGGGGAGGAAAGCAAGATGGGGGGGGGGGGATTGTAAAAATTCAAAATAAAATCTTTCCAAAAAAAAGTTTTAGTTTGAAAATACCTTAGCATGTTTATAGACAGAAGGAAAGAAACCAATAGAGGCAATGACAATGCAAGTGAGAAAGGACCTACTGATATATAATGATAAGAGGAGAAATTTTAATAGAGTTGATAAATCTTGTCATCTTGATTTCTTTATCTAGAATTCCTCCTTTTATCCAATTATCTATCCAAATACTCCCAATCCATAATAAAACAACTTAAAAATCCCACCTCTGCCATGGAACCTTCTCTGACTACTTTAACCATCTTCATCGATCTTCCTGTCCTCTGCATTCTCAAAGTATTTTCAGTCTTATAGTTTAAGCCAATGATATTCAACTATCTAAATCCTAAGCTATTTTGAATGGCTTGTTGTTGTTTCAAAGCCTTAGTCTTGTATATCATCTAGCCATGTGCTAAGCATGTAGAGGCTAGGACATATATACCTTATACTTCTAAACCCTTTACCTGTGAAGATTAGTTACAGAAATTGATGATGTTTAGCCTACAGAAGAGACTTGGGTTAGGGGACACAGAATAACTCTCTTCAAGTACTGGAAGCACAGTCACATAAAGAAGGGATTCGATTTGTTCTGTTTTTCCCCAAAGGGCACCAGAGCAATGGGTGAAAGTTGCAAAGAGGGTAATTTAGGTTTCCTGACAATCATAACTGTTCAAAAAGTAGAATGGGTTTTCTAGTGAAATAAGTGAACCCTCACTTTCCTTGAACTTCTTACAGCAAAAGTTAAAAGGCTTACTGAACATCATATAATGATGCTTTTGCCACACATCAATTGGACTAGATGACTATTATGGTTTCTTCAAATGTAGAGACGTAATAGAGAAAGTTGAGATTATAGTTTGGAGAGAAATGAAGACTTGCTTGGCTTGGGTAGCCTCTTAAAATTGGAGGGATTGGATTTGTTCTATTTTTTCCCCAGAGAGAAGAACCAGAGCAAAGGGTGAAAGTTGCAAAGAGACCAATTTAGATTTCCTGACAATCATAGCTATCCAGCTATTCTATATTATATGTTATTCTATATTTTCTATGTATTCTATGAATGATTAATTAGCATTGGAGGAGGCAGAGACTGAGAGGGACAGAGAAAGAGACAGAAAGAAAGAAAGAGACAGAGAAAAGAAGAGAGAGAGAGAGGGGGAGAGAGAGAGAGAGAGAGAGAGAGAGAGAGAGAGAGAGAGAGAGAGAGAGAGAGAGAGAGAGAGAGAGAACAGCAGATTCCAGGGTCACATAAGCCAGAGTCATCATGTATCTGTTGGCAAGACAGCAAAGTCCAACATCCAACAAGAACTAGAGAGCAAAGTGTTAGGAGTCAAGTAGGGTTGGTTGCAACACCTAGGAAAGCTACCAGTGATGAATAGTTGAGATTGTTTGCCAACAGAGCTCATATAGGTCATTTAGAAGCATCTGATTGAAGTCATTATCAAGACAAAACTTCCTTGAGTTTAAAGAACCTTTAACTAATAGCATCAAACTTGGTTCCCTGGGAATGAGAAATCTCCCTTATCAAATGAAGAACTTTTTGTATCTCTGTCCAAAGATTACTCACTTCATCTGGTACTGAGATTCAACCTGGGTAGGATCTGTGTCCTTCATTTTCTTTGCATGGAAATAGGAGCCAATCAACAAATATCCCTCTCCACATTTATGCTAGATTTTCTCCAAATGCCCCAAATATTCCTTTATTCTGGAAGATCACCTCAGTCCTAGAATGTACACATTGAAAGTACCATTCATCTATGGAGCCTATTTCTCATTGAAAGTCTTCTGTCACAACTTCCATTTTAAGAGGGCACCCAGGCCAAGCAAGTCTTCATTTTTCTCCAAACTATAATCTCAGTTTTCTCTATTATGCCCCTACATTAGGTACCCCAAATTTCCTATTTCCTTCTATATAGTATTCTCCTATTAGAATGTAAAATCCATGAGGGCAGGGACCATTTTTCTACTTTTATTTATTTCCCTACAGTTAGCATAATGCTTAGCTTGTTAACTGACAAATGACTGATAGACATGATATTTGAACACATGGAAACTAATGAAATTGCCAAACAAGACAGAATAAAGGGAGAAGAGAAGCAAAGAGACTTTCAGGACACCCAGGGTTAGCAGTTGATACTTAGATGCAGATCCAGCAAAGGAGAATGAGAATGGATGGTCAAACAGTTGAGAAGATAATCAGGAGAGAAAAGAAAGCCTACAGAAGAGTGATCTGGAGAAAAAGGTGATTGACAGAGAAATCAAAAAATGAGGACTGAGGAAAAAGTCATTAGATCTGACAATTAGATAAAGTTAGAGAGAGCAACTTCTATTGGATAATGAGGCTAATACCTATATGAAAAAAGGGTTAAGAGAGAGACTGAGAGGAGAGGAAATATAGGCATATAGTCTAAACAGCTTTCTCAAGTATTTTACTCCTATGGGCCTCAGTTTTCTAAACTGTAAAATGAGCAGAATGGATTAGGCAATCTATAAAATTCCTTCTACCTCTAAATCCTATGAACTTTATAATAATGATTTTCCTGGGAATAACAATACACCAATAGTACAATTTTGTGAATTTGTAAGTTCTCTCTCATTTGGAAGTGCAGAAACAGAGGATAGACAACTATTTTAAAAATATTTTATATAAAGGATTCCTTCTTTAAATTGGTAGGCTAGATTCAATGACATTTGAGTTACCTTTCAATTATAAGATTATATATTCTGTGTACACCTGTCTCATGCAAAGTAGTGTGTTTTGTAGACTATCCAAAAAAATTATAATATGATCATTGACTTCAATGCATTTGCAATCTATCTGTCTGTCTGTCTCTCTCTGTCTCTTTCTGTCTGTCTGCCTATCTATCTATCTATCCAAATATACACATTAAAAAGAGATGGTAAACACGAACATAAAACAGCAAGTGATAAGTGATATATCCCTAGAGTTCAAAGGAGTAAAAAGTAATTTTTAGATGGGATGGTCAAGAAAGTTTCATAAATAATTTTTGTTTTGAGCTCATAAATGACATATGGATAGCACTTGGACTTATGGAAAGGAGAAAGAAAGCATTTCAAAATTCGAGACAGCATGGAAATAGAAAATTTCATAAGCTTAACTAAAGAAGCAATGGCTTCTGTGACTTCATCATTCTGGTTGAAGAAAAAAAAGGATTGTAGAGAAAACTAAGTTTCAAAAGGTTTGAAAACAAATTTTCTTTAAGAAAAACAGGCTAAGTTTGATCTCCAGTGAAGGTAGAGAGTCATCTGAGCTCTCCTAAATTTCCCTCTAAACAATGATAAAATGACACCTCAAAAATGATTTCTAAAATGGCTGAACTAACAAAAGTCCAGGGAGAAACAATTTTCTAATACAAGAAAACTTAGAAGTTTGGCAGGAAAGTTGTTCTCACAGGAGTGAAAATGGAGCACTGTCCAGCACAGGACATTACCTTGGCAAGAACAGGCCTTGCTGAATATGAATATGATTGAATATGAAGTGACAGTTTCTAAAGCTCTCAGCCAGCAAATAGATAAGACAGGGGACCTCTTGCAGGTCTGAGGCCAGGACTCTGTTGCATTGTCCAAATATGGTTTCAGGTTGTGGTCTCAAGGTGAAAAGGACCACTGACTGGAACAGAAACTCTGGACACAGTTCCAAGGTGGAAAAAGAGTGCTTCTGGTCACTCACAAACTAGACCACAGACAGTAACCACATGTCTCTTAAGATCATACCATCTTGGAAAACTGAAAGATTATGGACCCCATCAGAACCACCTCTGAAAACAGCAACATAAAAACCCTGAAGCTTGGCATCAGTGCCTCCTTCATCTCAGGACAAGAAACCAACTTTAACACAAAATTTAAAATCCAGACATGGAAAATGAGCATGTAACAAAAAAAAAAGAAAGAAAAGAAAAAGAACCTGACAATATAAAGTTACTATAATAGGAAAGATCAAAACACAAATTCATAAGAAGAAAACAGTCAAAATAGCTACCTTCAAAACTAGAAAAATAAAGGTGAATTCTAAAGGTCCAAAAATAAAAAAGTTCTGGAAGAACTCAAAAATAATTTTGAAAATCAAATAAGACAGAAAAAAGAAAATTTGGGAGGAGAAATGACAGTGATGCAAAGAAATTGGGGTGGAAAGAATAAACAGTTTAACAAAGGAGGTGTGAAAACATCAAAAAATAACACCTGAAAAAACAGAATAGGTCAAAAAGTAAAAAGACTATAAAAAAAATCAACTGAAGAAAAGAGCTTATAAAACAGAACTGGTCACAATGGAAAAATATATACAAAAATTCACAAAGAAAAGAACTCTTTTAAAAGCAGAACTGGCACTAAAGAAGGTGCAAAAGCTCACTGAAGAAAATAATTCCTTAAAAATAAGAATTTAATCATCTCTCCAGAACTATTTTCTAATTTTTAAAAGAATCATTTTCATTAATGAGTTTTTGTCTCTTTTTTTATTTGTTCAATTCTATTTTAAGGAATTCTTAAAAAATTAGAGCTGAACAAGTGGATGCTATTACTCTATGAGACATCAAAAGACATTAAAACAAATGAATTAAAAATGGGAATATGTTTATATCTCATTGGGAAAAAAACTAACCAAGAAAATAGATCCAGGAGACATAATTTAATAATTATTGAACTACCTGAAACCCATGATCCAAAAAAAGAGCTTAAATATCATCTTTTACTTATTAAGGAAAACTGCCTGGATATCTTAGAAATGGAGGGCAAGCTAGAAATTTTAAAAACTACATCAATCACTTCCTGAAAGATCTCAAAATCAAAACTCCAAGGAATATTATGGTCAAAGTACAGAGCTCCTAAGTCAAGGAGAAGATATTGCAAACAATAAAAAAATTCCAAATATCATGCAGCCATAGTTAAGATCACATATGATTTAATAGCTTTTACATTAAAGACTGGGAGCCTTGGAATATGATATACTGGAAAGTAAGGAAGCTAGGATTGTAGCCAAGAATCCCCTACATAACAAAACTGAGGATTATCTTTTTGGGGGGTGGGAAGAGGCAATGGATATTTAATGAAACAAGACTTTCAAACATTTCTCATGAAGAGACTAGAGAAGAATGGAAAATTTGACTTTTTTAAGTACAAGACATAAAAATGTAAATAGGAAAGTTAAATCATGAGGATTCAAAAAGGTTTAGTTGTTTATAGCAAAATAGGCAGAGAAGAAATTATATATAAATGGAAGAATCAGGAGAGAGTGGTATTCTAAAAACCTATTTAAAAAAAACAACATCAAAGTAGAAAGAGTGGCCAACTGCATCAAAGTGGAAAGAGTAACCAACTGTATCAAAGACTGCAAAGAGGTTGGGAAGGATAAGGATTGAGAAAAGGTCATAGATTTAGAGCTGAAAGAAAACTTGAGGATAATTTACAACATTCTCATTTTACACATGAAGAAATTGTGGCCAACAGAAGTGAAATCATATAGTCAGAATTTTGTCCATGGTCAGAGGACTACTGATTATCAGAATCAGGTTTTGAATCCAACTCCCTTGACTTCAAATCAAGTACTTTTGCATTGGTTTTCTAAAGGGATGAAAAGAGGAAAAATGAAACTGTTAATGCACTATTAAGGCTGTGCCAGAGATGAGATTGATGTCTTGTCTTAGCAGGGAGTAAAGTGTACCCAGAAGGGAACTAATGGACAGAAATCCTCTATCCATTGTCAAAGGTCACATGGTTCAAAAGGCCATGACAACTGTCTGTTAACAGCTGTGCTTAAATCTCTCTGATGAAAGTCTAGAATATATTAATTCAAGTCCTTCAAATAGTCAACATTTTGTACTATAGAATCCAATACTAGAAATGTTATTGTGTTGGGGAAAATTTTCACAACAAACTCCTACTCCACATACACACACACACACACACACACACACACACACGTGTGTGTGTGTGTGTGTGTGTGTGTGTGTGTGTGTGTGTAACAAATGGTTTTTATGCTGCTTCATTCAAAGAGATGAGACATGAGAAGTATACTTTTTCCCACTTAAAAGTGTCTTATCATTCATTCTCTCTTGGCACTTGCATTCCAAATTCCAAACTATATGTCTTTGATCTACTTAAAAGAAGCATCCTCCTCTTAATCAGAGGATATGAACAGCTGGGCAAAGATTCTACAAAACTCTGGGACACACCCAGAGAAAAGCAAGAGAAAAATCAATTGAACAATTTCCTCTCAATGATTCCTTTTGTATAAGGCTGGGGATTAGAATCAGGAAGGGAATAGTCAGAAAACAGTCCTTGCCCTCAAAAAACTAATCTTATACTATAGGAAATGGAATATAAAAGATAAGAAAATATGAGAAGATTCAGAAGGGAAAGAACTCTAATTAGAACTCTAAGAACTAATAATAAAAGAACTCTAATAACAAAGAAGAAGAAAGAAGAAGAAGAAGAACTCTAGCAATTAGAGAAGGCTTTCCATAGATGTCACCTTCACAGATATTTGAAGTAATTTTAGAATTCTAAGAGGTGGAGATAAAAAGGCAGTACATTCCAGACTTGGAATAGTTTGTGCAAAAACACAGAGATGCCAGAAGGAATGAAGAATGTTCAGTTTAGGGAACCATTAGTAGGACAGTTTAACTGGATCATAGAGCAACAGGAGAAATGTCTAGAAAGATAGTTTGGAAACACCACATAAAGAACTTTAAATGCCAAGTTAGAAGACAGACTTCACACTGACCTAAAGGGAATAAGGAACCAGTGGAGGTCACTAAGAATGGGAACAATTTGGGCAGAGCTACATTTTAAGAAGGTTATTTTGGCAGCTGTGCAAAGGATGGTTTGAATAATAGGAAAACTTGTGAGCTTAGTTCTTCTCAGCAGTATATTGATCAAAGATAATTCTTAAAAACTTATGATAGAAAATGCCATCCACATACAGAGAAAGAACTATAGAGTCTGAAAGCAAATCAATTCATATTATTTTCACTTTTAAAAATTATAATAGGAGAGCTTCGAAGTAGCAAGACCAACTAGAAGGCCATTCCATTAGCCTAGATAAGGGGTGACTTGGAGTAAACTATAATGATGACCCCCATGAACAAAAATAAAAGGAGGTAATGAAGGCAAGAGATGTTATTGATAATAAAGCTCAAACCTGACAGCTTCTTTCCCATTAGTCTAAATTAACAAGTTAAAATAATTGAGACAGAGTACTAGTATTCTGTACATATGATCATCACTTTTCAAATTTGATACAATTCTGCAAAACATTCTGTGTCATTATTTAAAGGAATTCAGAACTGAACCTGCAATTTATTGTCATAGAGAACTCATAGATGAAAAAGCTCTTTTTACCAGTGATAATGTAAACCTTCTCTGCAACTTGCAGTCTTATAGAGTTGTCCAAAAAATAAGTTAAGACCTTTGTAGGTCATGAATAGAAAGAAGAAGGAAAGAAAGAAAGAAAGAAAAAGAAAGAGAGAAAGAAAGAAAGAAAGAAAGAAAGAAAGGAAGGAAGGAAGGAAGAAAGAAAGAAAGAAAGAAAGAAAGAAAGAAAGAAAGAAAGAAAGAAAGAAAGAAAGAAAGAAAGGAAGGAAGGAAGGAAGGAAGGAAGGAAGGAAGGAAGGAAGGAAGAAAGAAAGAAAGAAAGAAAGAAAGAAAGAAAGAAAGAAAGAAAGAAAGAAAGAAAGAAAGAAAGAAAAGGAGAAGAAGGAGGACAAGGACAAACAAGGAAGAAGAGGAGGGGGAGGAGAAGAAGAAGATTAGGAGAAGAAGGAAAAGAAGAAGGTAAAAAGAAGGAAGACTAGAAGGAATAGGAGGAGGAAGAAAAGTTTTACTACATAATGGAAATATGATTGTTCAAAAAAAGAAATAGCTTCGGGGCGCCTAGGTGTTGTAGTGGATAAAGCACCAGCCTTGGAGTCAGGAGTACCTGGGTTCAAATCTAGTTTCAGACACTTAATAATTACCTATCCATCTGGCCTTGGGCAAGCCACTTAACCCCATTTGCCTTGCAAAAACCTAAAAAAAAATTGCTTGTTACAAAAATTAAACAAACACTCATAAGTTTATGACTATACAATATAAGGTAGATCAACATTTTAAATTAATGGGTAATAAAGTACTAAATCTTACAGTATTCCATCAAGGAATGTCAAGGAAGAAGTTTAAACTCACAGAATCAAAAAGCTGAGACTTTGGAGATCACCTAATTCAATAACCTCCTGGTTTTAAAAAGCACATGGATATGTATCTTGCTCAAGGTCATACAGTTCATTGTAGAGTAAAAGTTAGAACCTAACTTATCCTTTGAATCCTCAGTCCAGTGATTTTTCCTCTATTATACATACTGTTTCTCTCAAATAGCTCAACATACAGAAAGGTACAACCTGGTAAATTCTGCCTGCAACCATTCTCCCTCATTTTAACTATCCTTCCTACCATCATAGAAACTTTTGTAAATGCTGTAAATTTATTACTTAAATTAAACAAATCCTATAAAATTCTACATCTCCAGACCATGTTCTCCCCAGGCACATTACTTGCTATGGTAAGCTAGCTGCAATGCATTCTGGAACAAGGTATATTAGAATCCACATACCTTGATCCCAGATGATTCACATTTATGGATAATTCCCATTGTAAACCCCCTGACAAAGAAAAACAAAATCAGATTTCCAAAATAGTTAAATCATTTGTTCTTTCTTAGATTTAAATTATCCCACCTTAATTTTCCCTTCCAATAATGGCATTGGATTTAGGGCTAGAGGACCAGGACTGGAATCTCCATTGTCTGAGTTCCCTTAGAAGATCACAACCTTCTTGTGTTTTAGGTTCCTCATATATAAAATGAAGAAATTATACTCTATGACCTCTAAATACTCTTCCAATTCAAAATCCATGAGCCTTTGAATTCAGTTTTATTTTTCCCTCCGGTGGAAAACTTTGTCTTCCATCCTGGTTAGGTACAGAGAGGTTTTTTTCACAAGGAGGAAAAACTGGATCTCAAATTCTTTAGCCATGACAATCCACAGAATGGATTTTTTAATGGATTAAAAACAATATGATACTATTTTTCTTCCTTAAAGCTCATCTCTTAAGGCTCACTCCAGTTTGTATAAGGCACTCCTCCAGGCTCTCTAAGAAAGAGATTTTGGAAAGTGTTTAAAACATTAGTTAATCACTCCCAATGTGAGACATGTTAGAACTTCTGAAAGGAAGTCAGTGACTCAGATCCCTGTCTATGATGCAGGATGGAACAGTAAAACAGTTACCTTAGCCATGTGCACCCAAGCAAGAACAGATCTGTTGAAGCAAAGGGTGTGGAGAGGGTTCATGCTCCCCAGCAGAGGTTTGAATTCAACTCAATCAGCATTCTTCCACAAAAAGCAATTTGCCAGACTTTGTTGTGAACATTAGATCTGTTGCCACATGTACACTTATCTACCTCAAAAACAAAACCATTTGAGCTGCAAGTGACTCTCAATTGGGGAAAAACAGATCTCATTCTATTTTAGAATTTGGAGAAGATATCAAGGCTTCACATGGCGCTAAATGTGTGACAACAAATGCCAAAAACATAAAATGGCATTTTAAAATGACTGGGTGATGCACAGAATAACTGTGGCTTCTTAATGTTGGCTGGTATTCATTTGAGCACTTCCCCAACCTCCAATCATTCCACTAATGAACACACTGAGGGAGATGGAAAACTTTTTGAATGTTCCGGAGTATCATTCCTCCACTGAGGAAGGCTGATTTTTAACATATTTCTACCCATTCATTTGCTACCATTAGAAAATCCTCCCTCTCCCTTCCCAAATTCTTCTGAAATGCTCTGAATGATATCTTCGAATAGTTTGGCAATACTATTCTGAATTTCAATTCTTTTTTGACCACATTAGCAGAAAGAAAGATAGGTTTCTGCATCTTTCAATCGTTTATTGAAAAGAATTCATAGACAAACCTTCTTAGGGAGCAAGAATCCAAGCAACAAGATTGTTTTCCAACTACATGTTTGTCTTTTGGGAAAGAACTGATTCCACAGAAACCAGGCAGAAGGATAAACAGGTTGTTTATTTTGATACTCTTGATGTGCCTTCCAGGGATTTACCATGTGAGCTATTTATAAATTCTTCCTCGTCTCATTCATCTGAGAAGATGCCTTTAATAATGCACAAATAAATAAATAAGTGCCCTAGAATCATTAGTCAGGTGCTAAATTATGGCCCTTCTTGGAAAAACCCCTGGGATGCACTTCACCAAAAAAAAAATTCTCAGATTCAGAAAAATTGAAAACAGATGGAGATGTTGATTACAAAATGGCTGCAGGAGCAGCTACACTGGATGGTGTCACTGAACAAAAAATAAAATTCAGATGAAGTGAGATAATGTGCAAATAGCTTGGTAAAACAAAATACATCTCTAAACATGCCTTGAGAGACATTGTAGCTCCATGGTTACATCTGGTTTTCTCACAACATGGAATACTCTATTATTGGCATGGCTTAGATGGCCCAGGATTTGACCAACAAAATTATGGATGTTTTCATAGTGTACTATGTAACTTTATGAAAAGAGGTAAGGATAACCTCCACAAATAGTTGTAAAATCTGTCTCTCCCAAAGATTAAAAAAAAACAGACAGACTTAGAATGAAACTCCAGCATTATTCTATAACTATAACCAAGAGAAAGTGAGGCTGGTGACTAGGTACAGAACCCCCTCACTCAAATCCAATTCATGTTTCTCACGGCATCATCTCCCTGATATCATAGCCTTCTTCAAAAATGAGGGGCAAACATTACTATTACATTTTAGTTAATGAATGGAATTTATTGTTTGGTTCACCTTTTTGTAAGGGTAGGAGAAGGTCAGTAGTACGTTTTCATAGTTCAAGAGCTGTACTTTAAGTAAGGAGACTTCATTTTGAATCCTGCTTCTAGTCACTTACTAATCCTGTGGCCTTGGGAAAATGCACTTACCAACTGATATATATTTTTCTCATCTGTAAAATGGGTATAGTGATGCCTACAGTATGGAGAGGGGCACTGTGTTTTCAAGTCTTAATTTCTTTTATTAACTTCATTGGAGATGAGATTTCCTCTACTAAACATCTAAAATAGTTCTGTAATAATATATAATAGATATGGTAATTCAAGAGACATTATTGTAAGAAATAGCTGATAAGAATCAAGAAGTGCCACTTTTAAGATCCCTCCTTAATGTACAGCCTATGTGAACCTGTACAAGTCACTAAATCTCTTATTGCCACTGGCAACCCAATGAAACTTTTAGTGGCAGATCACCTGGCTGCTTTATTAGAGGATATTTCTTCATCTTGAATTGCTTACACTATAGAAATTACAAATCAAGATAAAAATTAATAATAATAGCCCATACCAAATGATACTTTTAAATTTAGAAAGTATTTTCATCATATCCACTCAACACATCAATGTATAATCATAACTAGATAAAGATAGATTCAGGGAAGATCATGAATGGACCGCAGAGTAAGTTTGCCATAATGTTCACCAAGGGCCATTAGAAAAATCACCTGCCTTATAAGTTCTTAGAAAAACCTAAGAAGATTTATAGGATTTGATGAGCAGATCCAGGAGAACATTATATAAAATAACAGCAACATTGTATGATACTCAACTATGAATGACTTAGCTATTCTCAGCAACACAAGGAGTCAAGATAATTCTGAAGGACTTATGATGAAAAATGTTATCCTCCTCAAAAGAAAGAACTAATGAAGTCTGATGGAGATACTTTTTCTTTATTCATTTTTTGGAGGTTTTTTGTCTGAATTTTCTTTTATAATATGACTAACATGGAAATATGTTTTACCTAATTGCACATGTATAGCATATCAAATTGCTTGCCTTCTCAATAATAGTGGAACAGAAGGATGGGAAAGGGAGAATTTGAAATCCAAAGCTTGTTAAAAAAACAAATGTTAAAAACAGTTTTTACATGAAATTAGGGGAAAATAAAATAGCATTTTTTTTCAATACCTGCTTTAAAGGCAGATGCTCTAGGTTCAAATCCATTCTCTGATGCTTACTACCCATATACCCTTGGGTAAATGGATTAACCTTCTCCAGTTTTATTTCCCTCATGTATAAATAAGAATATTGGACCAGATATTCTGAGAGGGCTCTTCTATCACTAAATCTACCATCCAGTAGTACTTTCAGCCATCAATTCTTTCATGCACATAAAGTAAACTCTATTCAGAAATCATTAAAGGATATCTATTGCCTGAAAGATAAAATGTGAAATCTTCCACCTGGGCACTTAATGTCCTTTACAACCGAGATCACTTCCACCTACATTTCCAGTCAAGGCCTATCATTCCCTTCACATATTCTGTTTTCTGGTCAAACTAATCCAACAGCTGATCCCCACAGACAACCTGAGCAGTTAGGTGTGCTCTGGAAAGAGTGTTACATCTAGTCTGGAAGATTCATCTTCCTGAGTTCAAAGACACTTACTAATCGTGTGACCTTGGGAAAATCAATTGAGGAGGAAACTGAGGCATCTACAAAATGAACTGGAGAAGGAAGCAACAAACCATTCCAGTATCTTTGTCAAGAAAACTTCAAGTGAGGTCACAAAGCATTTGACTTAAATGAACACCAACATAAACCCTCCCATTTTCTACATGTGCTCCACTTGAAAAAAAAGTCAACCAAAGTCCTTCCTCTTCTCTACTCTATAGAATCTTTAACTTCTCTCCAAGTATAGCTCAGCTAACATATTTCATTGTTGGTGTTATGTCATTTTAGACATTCCCAACACCCATTGGGGGTTTTCTTGACAAAGATACTGGAGTAGTTTGCCATTTCTTTATCTTGCTCATTTTGCAGAAGAGAAAACTGAGATAAATGGGGATGGCTAATTTGCCCACATTCACACATCTAGTATCTCAGGTTACATTTGATCTCAGATATGCCTGACTTCAGACCCAGCACTCTGTTTAGCTGTTGGTCCTGTTTACTTTATATACTTTTGGTATTTACTTATATGGATGCATGGATTGACTCCTCCCCAAGACCTTCAAGAATGTAGTAGGTACCCTAAAGGTAGGACTTTTTTCTTTCTTTCTTTTGTTCTTTCATTATTTCTTTCTTTTTTTCTTTCATTACTTCATTTTTCTTACTTTTTTTGACTTTCTATCCCATTTATTCAGCAATTTCTTGCATTAACTGGCAGATTAATAAATGTTTATTATTATTATTATTATTATTATTATTAAATACTCTAGCCCTGGAAAAGACAACAGAGTCCATCTAGTACAGTTCCCATATTTCACATTTAGAAAAACTAATATTCAGGGATGTAAGGGTCACATGAATACGTAGTGAGAGAAGAGGCGATAAGTATTTATATTGTGCTTACTACGTACCAGATAGTACTGTACTAAGCACTTTTATAAATATGTCCTCATCTGATCCTCACAACAACGTATGAGAAAGCTGCTATTAATATTCCCATTTTACAGTGGAGGAAACTGAAGCAAACAAAGGTTAAGTAACATTTCTAGGGTCACATAGCTTGGTAAATTCAAATCTGAAACTTGATATGAATTCAGATCTTCCTGATTGTGCCAATAACTTCCTGAGAATAACAAAATCAAAAACCCAGTTTTCTTTCACTCCTGAACCATTGTTTTCTGTTGTGTCAATACTGTCTCCTTCAAATTAATTTATCAGATGTTCATGATTATCATGACTGCTTAGGAAGCCAGGTGATTCTCTTCAAAGACCAAGCATAATCGATACTGACTTTGCCATAGTGTCCATGGAAAGGAAAAGCACCTTCTTGGCCATAAAGGGGCAAATAAAGCCCAATCAAAATAAAATACAAAGAAAAGATCTATGTACTATAATTCCAGTGATTTTTTTTATTGTTGGCTTCAGTTTGTTCTGGCTTTCCTACATAAACTCGCTATTGACCACAGCTTTTTTCCTTCTCTTGTATGCACTCATTATTATTGGACACAAATGTCTAAAACATTGGTCTGTAACAATACATATTGAGAGTGACATGGCAAATGATAAAGACCCAGAAACTTGAAATATCATGTGATTCAGTAAAATGAGTTAACAATAAATGAATAATTACTCATATATGGTCAGATGACTCCATATTCTTTGTAGCTTCATAAGAGACCTAGGAAAAAAATCATCATTGACCAACCCTGCTCCTAGTTTAGAACATATTTATTTTCAGCTATGTCTAATTCAATTCAGTGATTCAGTTGCAGAACTAGAATTCAAAGAAATATTTATGGGCCATAAAATATAATAAAAAACTGCTTGTGATAATTTCTTAAAACACTAAAATTCTGAATTAACTAATTCAAATAAAATGCTACTGTCCCTGTGTCTTCTCATTAACCTAGGTGGCCTATTGGGACTACAATCAAGAACTGAGTTCAAATCAGACCTCTGATATTTTCTGGCTGTGTGACCCTGGGCAAATCACTTAACCTCTCTTTGCCTCAATTACTTGAATGGCAAGATAGGGAATAATAATAATTCCTATCTATCAGTGCTGTTGTGAAGATCAAATGAGATAGTAATTGCAAAGTGCTTAACACATAGTAGACAGTTAATAAAATAATGGCTTCCTTCCTCGATTCCTTCATCATAACAATGCCCATGATAGGTCAGAAAGGCATTCACACAAGGCAGTAGGAATTTTGATCTGCCTCTAACATACATGGGTTTTTTTTTTAATGCCTCAGGTATCAAAGAAGCCAAGACCAATGTTTCAACCAACCTGGTCTTCCCTCTATTCCTCACATAGTCTATCTCCTATCTCCATCCTTTGCTCTGAACACCCCTTTATCTGGAATGCATCCCCTTCTTACCTCTACCTTCTTCCTACAAATATAATTCTATCAGGGCAACTGGATGGTACAATTAGATAGAACACCAGTCCTGGAGTCAGAAAGACTGGGTTCAAATCTGGAGTCAAACAATTAATGATTGAATGACCCTGGGAAAGTCACTTAACCCTAAAATATAGATTTAGATGTATCACTACAGCACTATCTTCTACATGAATCCTTTCCTGATTCTTTCAATTGCTAGCAGCCCCCCAAAAACTACTTGGTGCTTAACTATCTTATATTATGTAGATTTACATTTTATTTATTGTTCTAAACTTTTATGCTAATTGTTGTCTGCTTCATTAGAATGTCTGCCACTTGGATATAAGTTATTTCATTCTTTTTACCTAGCACAATACATAGTATTTTATAGATTGATTGAGAATTTCATCCAGGCTAGCCAAATCTTAAGAATGATCTGCTCCACATCCTTAAAGGGAAACCAACCAAGCCAACATCAAAGAAATGCCATTCTTAACCCAATGCCTCAAAGTAGAAGAACCCCTAGAAAGACAGCATTTTTTGCATATTTTTTCAACAGGCAGTGAAACATAAAGCATTCACACAGGAGTCATGATGACCTTCTTGGGTTCAGGTCCTACCATAAACACATCCTGTCCATAGGACCCTGGGCAAGTCACTTAACATTTCAGTATTACAAAGAAATTGTAATACTATAAGACAGAAACCATCTATAGAAGGAGTATTCCCCACATTTATGAGTCTTCTGAGATCCTCCATGCATTGTCTCCTATCACTTTCCCTTCCTCAAAAAAAAACCCATATTGTAGGTTCTATGAATCCACAATTTCATATGTAGTCAATAAATTAAATTCAGTTTATATAGCACAAACAGTGGGGTTTTTTCTGAATATTTGTGTACAATTGTGATTTATTTTTGTCATTCTTTAAGGTTTATATTGTCCTTCATATATTTGACATTCATAGCAACCCCAAAGAGGGGAGGGGCAGTTGGATGGTACAATGGGTATTGCTTTTGTTGTTGCTGTTGCTGTCCCTTCTTTGTTTTGGAAGAGGGCTAATAACATCATAAGGGTGATATCTTGAGTTAGGGGTGAATTAGATTTGAGTGAGGCAAAGCTGTGCAAAGTCATCAACCTCATTCTCTCTCCTCTAAAGTCATAGAGTCCCTGAAATCTGGATTCAGGAAGACTCACCTTCCTGAGTTCAAATCTAGCACCATACACTTACTAGACTGTTTGCCTCAGTTTCCTCATCTATAAAATTTGCTGAAGAAGGAAATGACAAACCACTCCAGTATCTCTGCCAAGAAAAACTCAAATGGCAACCCCAACGAGACATAGCTAGAAAATGACTGAAAAAGAAAGGAAGAGATTAAGGCTCAGAATAATTAAGTATCTGGCCCAACATCACACAACTAACAAATGAAAGTTTAGGGATCATAGGGTCATAGATTTAGACCTGAAAGTCTAAACCTGAAAGAAAATACATAGAAGAGGACCTCAGATTTGAACCCCTATCATCTGATTTCAGTTTCAAATGGTCTATCCACTATATCTAAATAATTGACATTCTCTGGAAAGCTCAATAACATATCCATTTCCAGTTGAAAATGAATCCAGTCTCAAATAGAAAAGAAGCATGAGGAAAGCCCAGATTTTCCCAGTCTAGTCAAGACCAGTGAATTTAAATCAATCCTTAGATCAGCAGTCTTCATGGAAAGGGGATCCCCTAGAGAAAAATCTGGACCTGTTTGCTTTGGTAGGATGCAAGAGGATCCAGCCTCCCAAACAGATTTGGACTTGATCTCCCTTCTTCATTTCACCTCTATTTATAGTTTGGCCAAAGCTTTGGACTCTGAGAGTGTGAAGTAATTGAAAGTGTAATGCAGGGATGGAAGGGAAAAATAGAAATGGAAAATTAATTAAGATTAAGTGAAATTACTTCCACTTAATAGACACACTAGCCTAATGATGGTGAGTTTATTAGTTCTATTGATGTGAATTCATTAGAGCTTAAAAAAATCCCACATTAAAATTCCTTCCCAGAAAAAAAAAAGTTCTTCATTATCATTCTTACTTCCCTGATAGAATGGCCTGGAGAAAAGTCATGCACTTCTTGACTTATAAAGCTTTCAGTAACTCTGATCATAGAGAAATATGCACATTGCTACATCATTCCACCACAAGGTGAGTGTATTCATGGAAACCTTGGTAAATATTGCTCCACCACTCCATTTCCAGGCTCATTCCCATGTGGCCACAGCCACTTCTGAATTGTTAAAATAGAGGGTCCCTGTGCAGTCTCTAAGCTTGGCCACTTTAGTTGTATCCACATTGACCCTCTTTCTAATGAGAGGTGAATTTTCACATGGCTGAAATGCACACGTGACAACATCAAGAGTTTGGAATTTGAAAGGAGAGACCCTAGCTCCAAATCCCAGTCCTGCAATCCAAACTCCCTCGCCCACTAGACTACTGAACTGTTGTTAATGCTTGCCCTAAAGAAAAAAATGATAGCAGGGATGTGATAGCATGCCATGTAAGTTAATTGTATTTTTCTGGGTTCTAGAATGGGCCATCAGGGTTGAGTAGACAGTTGAACTAATTGACCACTGAAGACCCTTCCAAGTCCTAGGTCTATAATGCTATGACCCAATGACCCTGGCAAGTCTCTCCTGCTTCCTGGGCCTCAGTTACTTTATCCACAATACAAGAGGGTTAGACTAAATGATCTTCAAGGTCCCTTTTGACTCTGAATGGATGATCCAATGGTTTTCATTTTGCCCACAAATAGGGTTAATTTATTTTCTCATCTCCAGAAACTCTTTTCCATTTGTCAGAGAATCTGAAATAAAAAAAAAAGAGGAAATTATTGGTTGATGTCATCCTAAATAAAAATAAATATGCTTTGTAATGCCATAATGGATTGTTGCCATTCTATTTGACACTCAATTATTCATTTTAGAAGTGCAAAAGGACTTTTATCAGGACATTTACTATGAATGAAATTGTTTTGTTTCTCAAAAGAAAGCTAATGAGGAAGTGAGTCTATTTCTGTGAAAATAGAAAGCTAAACAGAAAGCTCCCTGTAGCCCAGGAGGAAGTAAAGATACTGATTTTAACTTTGAAGTCTCTTTTTAGTTGCCATTTTCCCTTCATGCACATTTCTTTGCTGGCAGCCTGGGGGGGAGGGGGGTTTACAAATCATTCTGGTTAACTATTAGTTTTTACTTTTTTCAGTTTAAGAGGATTGATAGTGGAATCTTACATGTCCAAGTCTTTCTGCAAACTATAAAAAGAAAAGAAAAGAAAGCTTCAAGCCACTCGTGGGTGTGTTCAACCTACCCCAAAGGGGAGACAATTGGAGTTTATTTCATTTTGTCTTTCCTGTTTATTGATCTTTGTTTATGTGGTTGGCTGACTGGTAATGATCTTTTGGATACCTTTCTATTCTTTTGTCATCAAATGATTGGCTATTCTCAATACTGGTGTTGCTGAATCTTAATTAAGGAGTCTATCTTCAGAACTGGCTATTTTCCAAGCCCTCAGCAGGAAAAAAAAATCAAAAGAAATCACTGTTGAGACATATTCAACCAAAAGGAAGCCTTTCAATTGCCTTCCTCTATCAGTTCTCTCTCTTCCTTTGTACTTTAATAATATAGATCACTTACCATATGTGTCAAAGGCTATAGCTTGGGTCCCTCCAATCCCTTTAATTCAATCCTTTATACATATACATTCATATATACATTTAATATATATATGTACATACAATTATATATATATAGGTACACATACATAAATTCATATATATATATATATATATATATATATGTATGTATGTATTCTTTATATTCTTAGTGCTGTTCAGTCCTTTTTCAATTAGGTCCAATTCTCTGTGATCCCATTTGGGATTTTCTTCACAAAGATACTGGGGTGGCTTGCTATATCCTTCTCTAGCTCATTTTGAAACTGAGGCTAATTGAGTTAAATGACTTGCCTGGAGTCATATAGCTGGTAAGTATCTGAGACTAGATTTGAACTTAGGAAGAAGAGTTCTAATGACTCCAGGCCCCTGTACTATCTCACTTCCCTAGTTTTCCAAGGACCACCTAGCTACCCTGACCTTTGCTTGTATTTATATTATATTGCCTTTCACCTTTATATTTTACTTCTTTTTAGCACACTGAAAATCCTGCCACTCCAGACACATAATTATGCTGATCTTCTCTTTCTTTTCCCAAAGGTAAGTGTATTCCCTGAGGCAGCACATGAAAGGTGGTATTCTCAATCTATTAACTATACCTACCTCAGAAGTCAAAAGACTGAATAGGGGCAGCTAAGTGGCACAGTGGATAGAGTACCAGCCCTGGAGTCAGAGGACCTGTGTTCAGATCCCTCCTCAGATAATTACTTAGCTGTGTGTGACCTTGGGCAAGTCACTAAACCCAATTGCCTTGCAAAAAAAACAAGCAAACAAAAAAAGGAATAAATAATAACTCCATGCACAGTAGAGAGTGAAAGCCTACATATATAAAAGAAGGAATACTTTCTTTAATCTTTATTCTTATTTTTTCTTTTTTTTTAAAGACTGGATCTCCCCATTTTGCCCCAGCTAAATATGTAGGGGCTACTCATAAGTTTAATCCTAATACTGATCAACCTGGGAGCTTGAACTGGATCCATGCCCAACTTGAGGCGATATACCCTTTACTTAAACAACCTGACATCTCCCCACTCCCTAGGGTTCACCATAAATCACTAGGAAGGAAATGTTTTCAGGAATCCTAGGGTTTATCAAGCAGAAATGGGAATAGTTATAAAACATAGGCCATGAAAAGATTAATCATTTGTTTTGTACAATCCCCAGTTGATATCCATCACAATTGGACCCTCCAAAGCTTTACCAACAATACATTAATGTGTTTCTATATTCCCACAGGCTTGCCAACATTGGCTATTCCTTTTTTTTGCCAATATTCAAGATGTTAGGCAAAACCTCAGAGATGCTTTAAGCTGCATTCCTCTACCAACTATTTATCTGAAGAATGCTTTCATTTGGTCAGTTATGGTTTATAATTATTCTTTGGAAAATAGGTTATTCATATCATTGAGCACATCTGTATTGATCACCATTTCTGAACATGCAATTCAGTCATAATAACAAATTGCTGATCAATGATTGTGTATTCAGAGAGTAGCTTCTATCCTCTCAACTTTGTACTGTTTGTACTCACCCTCTGCACAGCTGAATGAACAGCTTCGGTTGATCCATTCAAATGCTTATAATCTGGGCTGGTAGCTAGAGTGCTGACTCAGCATCTCCTTTTCTCTGGATGCTATGCTCATCAAATTAGGAAACCTTTGAGGATAATGGTTAGACTGTACCATTAGGTTGGGAGGTTGGCTCATCCAAAAGATGGTGAATTGTCTGATCTACCATACTTCCACACCACATAGATTTATTTCTCTCCATCCTCCATCCTCACATTCTTCTTAATAATGGTTCCCAACACCCAAATGTCTATGAAACACTAGAATTTTATACTTTCAAAGTACTCACTTTTCTGATCCTAATATCACAGAAAAAGCGACCGAAAGATATCTTGGAGGTCATCTCATTTGAAACCACTCATTTATATGGGAGGAAACTGAGGCCACTAACAGAGGTTTCATCACATAAAGTAAGTGCCTGAGCCAAGACCTGAACCCAAAATCCTGGAATTCCAATCCAATTATGGATCCATTATAGTACAGTCCCAATCTATTCATGGTGAATTCTGTTATCACATTATAGCATCCAATGTTTGCTATCATGAAAAGCTCTAACCTCTCTTACCATTGGGATATGGCTTATCTAATGATGTTTGTTGGGTCTATCTGGGAACACATTCAAATCACATGTTACATTATTTTTTTAAGGGCATAAATCACCAGGGCAAATTAAAATGAAAAACTCCCTGTAAGAAATTATCTTGGAAAATAGCATTACTGAATTCTTTACTTAGAAAAGAAGGAAACCAAATGATAGGATTACTCGAATGGCAAGATTGAATGCCATCTCTTTATAATTGTTTACAATTCCTCTAGGACATCATTGAATCTCCCAGGAATTATAATGATATGAGGTTTTAAATAAAATTAAGCTTTAGCTAGAAATGCTGCTAGCTTCTGTGATTTAAATGCCTTTCTCTTCTCCTTATGGTAATCAAACACTGCAGCCACAGGAAAATTAGATATAAAATAAATAGTTCAGTGCAGCAAACCCCTGATCTGTTAGAGCCTGCCTGGGGTTCAAATGTTCATACAACTGTCCAATAAGTAATGTTTATTTATCCAGAGAAGTGGTTACAGCATCCCCCCAATTCTTCTAGCTGCTACGTCTACCTATTGTGAATTTTTTTTTTATCCCAAATCTTGCTTTCAAATTTAGTTTGCAAAAAGCATGGGGTACATACACATGTAGACGTTTAAGGAGGAACACTCAGATATTGAAGGTTTTAAGGAACATCTAAAGATGTGTTTTGATGGAGAAAGTTCCCATGCTAACAAAATCATATATTGCTAAACATGAATTAGGACCCTAGAGAGTAGAGGCAAGAGATGATAATGGCTTCAATCCTCCAGATCTGGAAAAGGAGGAGGATAGGATGACTTCTTCAGAAATGGTTTCCCAGTTTTCTCTATTGTACAGAAACAATTACCACCTCTAATATGCATTAAAAATTTGGGATGAATTTCAATATGGTGATTGGTGGTAATCAAAGTGTTATTTTTTTATCGATCTTTCCAGAACTATACTATGGGTCTTTGAGAATAAAAGTTAAAGGAAATGAGAATAAAGGACTGAAATGTTTCCAGTTCATTCAGTGACTAACAAGAGGGATATGTCCATTCTTATCTATGGCCCTAGCAGCTAATGACTTTTATATATGAAGTTATGCCTAAGGAAATATAAGGATCCTTTCTTACTTTTCAGGAGCTTCGGAAATAAAAATAAAACAAAATAGTAAGCAGCAGTGCGCAGATTATTCAACCTGGAGTCAGGAAGACTCATCTTCCTAAATTCAAATCTTACCTCAGATAATTACTGGCAAGTCACTATAATTCTGGTCACATCACTTAATCCTGTTTGACATGATTTCCTCATCTGCTAATTGAACTGGAGAAGGAAATTGCAAACTCTCTAGTATCTCTGCCAAGAAAACCCAAAAGAATTAAACCTGACTGAAACTACTGAAAAACAACAAATGGTTAAAACTGCATAGTTAGACAGTTGATTTGGTATAGTCATAATGACTTTGAATTATTCTCTTAGACTTAAAATGAGCATCAAAGATCTTAATGGAAGTTCGTATTATTAATGTCTCTTTCCTCGGGAATTCTATACATTAATACTAACTCAAATTCTGTAGAGGAGGAGGAATAAATTGTCAAATCAAATGAAATAATAGCTGCACAGCATTTTGAAGACCTCAAAAGCACTATATAAATGTTGACTATTTTTACAAAGGTCCTAACAAGGGGAAGGGGGCCTTAATTATTAATATAGCTATGTATAAATGAGTGTATACATACATCTATTTTCTAGCAAGCAATATCAATTTGTTTACATGCCCCAAAGGAAATAGAGCACTTTCAGTTATAAAAATCTAAGAAGCAAACATAGCTTTATACACATGATAATAAGGGCTGTAGAAACCACAAACCAGACACTATGAAATGAATCATAGCAGTCATTGCTTAATGGACCTTACAACAGCTACAGCATACTAGATCATCCCAATCACTCCACACAGATGATATGTTCATGTCTTACCAGACTCTTATAAATGTAACACATTAATACCATATGGAACTAAAATATATTACTTAGAAGACCATCTTCTTATGATAACTGAAGCCCTCTACAATTGCTTGAAAACATTCATAGGGGGTAAATACATAAAATAATTCCCTCCAAATATCATGTACCCAAATTAATATCTGATGGAATATTAGCAATCTAAGGCATGGCTCTCTGTAGCCCACTTGGAGCTTGCTTCTTTCTCACCATGGAGCAAAATAACATGCCATGGATAATGATAATAATAATAATAATAATAATAACTGAAATTTTATATTGACAGTTCACATATATATTTTCAAAAGTTTTTAAGTTCATTATCTTTAAACTCTTAACAATTCTATGAATTTGAGCTCTTAACAACTCTCTGGTTATGTATGCCAATTATTGTATTCACACTTAACATTGAGTAAATCAAGTATCAGAGAGGTTGATATGTCCAGAGTAATCCTATAAACTAAGACATCCTGATGACAAAGTCAAACACCCTATCTCTTGTGACCCATTGACACTTTGAAGGAAGCTGCCATAAGTGTAATATCCCAAATAAATAGACGAAGGAGGAGAAAACATTGATGATCTATGATCTGTAATCAATTACCTATCTATAATCACCTCTACATACATATGCAGGTTGATGTTGTGGTTTTCTAGACTAAACATACAGTACTATATCTCCTTCTCAGGTAAAAGGAGCATCCTTAAAGATGGCCAAATGATAGCAATTCATATGAAAAATGATCTGGAGGTTCTAACTGCTCAAATGTTTGATACAAGCCAACACTAGAATATGCATGCTAAATACAATCTCTTATTTCTGGCACTTAGGAATTTTTCAAAATTTTATTTTTATTTGGGGGGGGGGGGCATAGAGCACTGGCTTTGGAGTCAAGAGGAGAAGAGTTCCAATCTACCCTCAGACACTTAATAACTGTGAGACCTTCGGCAAGTCACTTAATCCGGATCGCCTCCCCTCCAGAGTCTTCTCAAATCATCCTAATTCATATCTGACCACTGGACCAGATGAGTCTGGAGAAGAAGGTGAGGCTAGTAACTTAGCACAGCCCCTCTCACTTAAATCCAATTCATATGCTTGTCATGGCATCACCTCCCTGATGCCATGGTCTTCTTCGAGAATGAAGGACAAAAATATGCTTGCTAAAGAAGTGAATGTGGTTAGGTGGTACAGTGGACTAAGCCCTGGAGTCAGGAGGATCTGAGTTCAAATACAGTCTCAGACACTTTATAATTACCTAACTGTGTGATCTTGGGCAAGTCACTTAACCCTATTGCCTTTCTGAATGAATGAATGAATGGAATGAATGAATGAATGAATGAATGAATGAAGAGGTACCATAGTCCCTCCAAAGTCTAAACTTGTCAAATAAAATCTGGAGATATACATAAGAATTGGAATTAGAACAGGTATTTTGCAACTAGAAACTTGCCACTTAACTGCATCACCTAATCCAGCTTTCAAATGAGAAAACTAAGACACAGAGGAGGGGAAATAATTTTATTAAGACTTTCCAATGAGTTGATGTCACACTGGGGACAAAAACCCAGGCTGCCTGACTCCTGGTTGCTTGGGCTGATTCTGATTATCATACTTTAAGAGGGTCAAGGACAAATCAGAGAGCTTTCAAGAGAGCATCCAGGATATTAAGGGGATCAACTAGAAACCATGGTACATAAGGAAACAAAAGAAGTTTTAGACTAGAAAAGTAAAGTCTCAGAGGTGGTATGATACCCATCCATAAAAAAAATGTCAAAGACAGTCAAAGGTAGAACTAGATCATCTTTGTTACTTCAGGGCAAAGAGATGACAGTTTCAGGGATATATATTTCATTTCAAAATATATGCTTGATTATCTCTGATTATTTTACACTTGATAATATGATTTCATAATGAAGAGTTTTGAAGGATACTGTTCCTATTTTATTTGATTTTCAGTTTCAGATTCTCTCCCTCTCTTTTCTCCTCCTCATAGTTATTAAGAAGAAAAGAAAAACAAAACTCATTAGTAATATGGTCATGTAAAACAAATTTTCTTATATGTTTTGAAAAGAAGAAAATTAGAAAGTAAAAACCAAAGAAACATGCTTCAATCTGTACTCCAAATTCATCTGTTCTGTAGCTGGATGGAGCTGGATAGTATTTTTTTTTATCATGAATCCTTTGGAACTATGGTAGTCTTTTTATGGATCAGAGTTGCTAAGTCTTTGACAGTTGATTATCTTTGCAATATTGCTGTTATGGTGTAAAATGTTCTGGTTCTGCTCAATTCATTTTGCATCAGTTCATATCAGTCTTCCCATCTCCTTCATCAGTTCTGACGGAACAATATTATTCCATAATATTCACATACCATAACTTATTCAGCCATTTTCAAATTGAGAATGAAGAGCTTTGTAATGATTAGAATGATCCAACAAGCGAACAGTGAAAGTAGCAAGTCCTTTGTCACTGGACTGATACCTGGCATTTATATCATTATTCATGGTTATAAAGAATTTTCCTCTAATCTACCCTATGAAATAGAAACAGTATCTCCATTTTATAGACAAAGACACTGAAATTCAGAAATGGTAAGTAGATTTTTTTTCATGATTATACAGCTTCTAAATCAAGACTTGGGTTCAAGTCTTATGATACCAAGTAACCCCAAAATATCTAGAAGCACTGAAACAGAGGATTCCTGCTCTGAGTAGAATGTTAGATGGTCTCTAAGCTCCCCAAAAGCTCTAAGACTATTGTGTTTCGGAATGCATTGTTAAACAAATTCTATTCACCATAGACCTCTTCAGTTCTCATATAACATCCTAGAGAAAGATCATCTTTGCTGTTTAGCACATTAAAAAACAACTTTTCTTCCAATTCTACATGGCCAAGGCCTGTGCTCATGAATTCCCTTGACAAAATCCTGAAAGATGATTCTGATCAACTCATTTTCTATGTCTCTTTCCTTTGAGAAGACATATAGAAAACTCAAAAGAACAGGGAATTTGGGGTCTAAGGATCTTGACTGAAATTTCAGCTCTATCATCTGAACTACTTACTCTCTGCCTTTATCTCTTCCATTTTCAATTCAATCTGCCATAGCCACCAAACTGATATCTCTAAAGCATGAGGCTATGTCCTTTCCCTCCTCAAGAAGTTCAAATGGTTCTCGATTGACCTTCACAATCTGGTTTCAGCCAACTATTCCAAGTTTATTGAACATTTCTTTCCTTTCTATTGTCTATCTAAAGTGGTCCGTTTTTCCTATACATGAAAGTCCATCTCCTATGTCTGTGCCTTTGTCCAAGCTGTCTGTATAAATTTTTGAAGCATGTTTCCTCTGGGATTCATCTCAAATGTCCCTTCACATACCAGAATTATATTGATCTATCTTAGCTTCTAGGAATCTATTAACATGAAATTACTTTTAATTTATATAGCATATACATTTTGTGTTTAGTTATATGTTCATATTCTTCCCAAAATAGAATGTAAGCACTTGGAGGATTATTTCACCTTTTTGTTTTAACTTTATTTATTTCATGCATCTTTGTATTCTCAATGCCTGGCATAGAAACTGATGCCTAGTGGTGCTTAACAAACTTTTTTAAACTGAATTGAAGTATTGTCTACCTTTGAAGAAGATGAATTTGACCTTGTCAAAGAGCAATGGTATATGGTGAGTCAGTAGAGTTCTGGGTCTGAAGTCAGGAAGTTCAAATCCAGCCTCAGATACTTACTAGCTATGTCATTCTGGGCAAGTCACTTAACCTATATCAGTTTCTTCATCTGCAAAATGGTGTTATTAATAACACCTACCTCCCAGGATTACAGTAAGAATCAAATGAGGAAAATAGTTATTAAAATCACTTTGCATACTGCCTGCTACTCAGTAGATTCTATCGACATACTTTTTTCCTTCCCTGTCACCCTCCTCAATTGCAGTTCAAGTTTTTTTTTCTTTTTGTCTCTAACATTCCTTATTTACAGTTTCATTTTCTATTCTTCCCTTGCTCTCTTAACATTTTCTTTTTCTAATATTTTAATCAAAAACTAAGTGTTGGCTAAATGTCTATTGTATTCTTTTTTTTCCCTTCTGATTAGGAACTATTGAAGAAGTCCTAGGGCTATTAAGTTTATCCCTCTCTGTTCCTGGGCTCACCTGACCCCATAGAACCTCCATGGTCACCCCATCTCTCCTTTGTAAGTCAGTGAAGGAGGAGCCAGATAAATAGTTCAAATAATGAAAGAAAAAAGAAAGAAGAAAAAAATTCATGTAGCTAACTCCATAGCTACAAAACTGTTCAAGTACTCCCCAGACACAGGGAAGTCAAATCAGTTTACATAAATGCAAAGAAATGACTGGTTCAAAGAGGGAGCATTTTTTTTTTTGCTTTCCCATTGTTATTTTAAGCAAGAGTCTAAACTAAACATAGGAATTAGAATACTTTAGGGAAGGACGTAAGGAATCTAATGGTTACAAATAAGAGAGAAGCTCAAAGTAGCCTTAAAATTGTTTTTACCAACCTTGGCCCAAGGCACTGTTTTCTCCCATAAATTCTTCAAGGACACAAAGCCACATTTAAACTCTCCTTGCATTCCTCTCAACACCCAGCACAGTCTTGGCTAGGCACCTAGTAGACATTCAATAAATATTGATTGATTGTCTCTTCCTAATGGCACATTTCTAGAATCCCCAATGAAGACTGTTTTTCCAATTCCACAGGAACAGAATCAGAATTCGATGGTGCCCATCTCTTCATTTTTACCCATTTCAATCCTGGGAGGAGTAAAAAGTAAGCTGTATGCAGATGTGTAGGGAAATTAATCTGAAGTACCAAGAAAATTAGCCAATTGACAAATATGTTATTAAGTAGCTATTAAGTTTCAGGTACCATTTTAGTCACTGAAAATACAAGAATATCTAGCCAGGAGACACAAGATCTATGTTCATAGATATGTGACTAGAAGGATCATAGAATCCTAAATTTAGAGTTATAAGTACTCTTTAAAGATACCTAATTCAACTCTTAAATTTTATTGATGAGGAATTGAGAATTTGTAATTTGCCTAAAATCACTGAGGTAATAAGTCACATACCTAAGTCATCTCACTTTCTCTCCCAACAAATCCATTTTACTCTCAATCATTGTAGAGATTAGGTAATTTGAGGATTAGTAGGGTAGGCACAGGCACAGTGGGGACCCAAGTAGGGCAGAGGGACCAGGAAAGGTTTCATGTAGAAGATGAAACTTGAACTGAGAAGCAGGAAAGGCAAAGTTATGGAGGGTACAGGGGACAGTCCATCTAGCTTCCAAAGAAAACTATCTTTTATGGAGTGGAACTTGTGTAATCAGGATTTAACAAAAGATATTCCACGTTTTTCTCAATGTCCCTGGGAAAAAAGTCCTTTGAGTTGATAGGACAGAAAAAACAAAAAGAGGGAAAGTAAAGTTGGGGAAAAAATTAAGAGAGCAAGGGAAAAATAAAACAGAGAAGGCAAAACTAGAAATTGGAATAAAAAAAATGTGATGTAAGAGCCAAAAAAAAAGAGTCCAGAGCTGTTTGGCATATTAAAGTCCAATCCCATTATTTTAACTGGTGAGAAAACTGAATCATGGAGATACTAAATAACTTATCCAGAGCTTGAAGCAGGAATTGAATTCAGGTTATCCTGACTTGAGAAGTCCCAGTCATTCCATGATGCAATCTATACCATTGTGATTAGTAGACTCACCTGCCTCTCAACCATTCAGGCTCATCCTCCACTCCCTCTTCTTCCTCATTCTCTTATATCCAGTCTCTTAGCATATCCTGTCAACTCCACCTTCACATCTGTCTCCTTTTCAATCTTACTTCTCTCTCCCTAAATCAGGGCCCTATTAAGTCTAGGCTGGGCTAAATGGCCTCCCAAAAGTCTCTTGGCTTATATTTCCTCCCCACACTCTAATGTACCCTTTATCCCATTTTATCCCATTATTAGGATAACTTTCTTAACACCTATAATCAGGTCACATGATTCACCTTTTTTAAAAATTAAAAACCTCCATGGGTTCCATATTTCCTACTAAAAAAATGCATATTTCTTAACCTGGCATTCAAAGATCTCTTCCATCAGGTTCCAACATTGCTTTCAAAAGTTTCTATCTCATTAAACCCATCCTGTGTGTATTTGCCTTAATTTTATCCCAATGACTGTAAATGTCATTGCCCTTATCTGGAATGGATTACCTCAGACACTTGCACCTGTTCAATTCAGTTTCTTATTTGATGCTGTTATTGATGTTGCTGTTGGTTTTGTTTCCATATCCACAACTAGAAGGGGTTTTGGAAAGTATGAGGCCTACCCCTAGATTTGGTACATCTCAAAGGACTGAAGGAAAATGCAAACAGTCACACAGGTAGCAGGTTGCACAATGAGACTTTGACTCTCTGCTCCCCAGACTCCAAAGCGCTTTGGCTCTTGCTACCCTTTATTAGCCATCTGCCTCTAATTCCTATCACTCTATGAGCTTGGTAAAATGTAGTTCACAAACACAGCAGAGATTGCAATCTATAAACAAATCCCTAGATAATCTGTGAAAGAATCCATAAGACCTCCCAACCTGAGGCTATAATGAAAACCGAGCTTAGAAAGCTCCAAAGTTAGAGCTATTTTCCTCCAGAGGAGAGTCATTTTTGTAGTGTATGTTGACCGTTTAAAGTTAAAGAAAAATAATCCCTCTAGACCTGAATTCCTTCTTACAATGATATTACTGACTGAGGTAACTATAGGGGGAGGGAAACAGAAATAACCCACGCACACACACACACACACACACACACATGCAAATATCTTTGAGTTAGCTGCTGTTAATAATCTGAAACTGATTTTGAAAAATTAATGGAACAGCAATTAGATATAGTTCTACAAAGAGTAACAGGAACTGGAAAAATCATACTATTCTAGATCCTTATTCCATAAAACTGATGTTTTTATACGGGACTCAGCTTAGCCTATAGGCTGAGGTAGCTTGTATCCAAGATCAACTTACATCCCATGATAGATGGTGAATAAAACTTTAGAACAGAGAATTAAACATCCTGGAGAGTTAAATATCAAAACTTGAGAGTTAAAATTGAGTCTTCTTTAATGACTGACTGACTTAGTAAGGAGAATAATCAGAAACAGTCAGTTATCCATGGTTTGGTCTAGTGACCTGGACATGTATTAAGAAGGGACAATCCTCTTTTTCCCCCTCTGCTACTTAGTCATTTCAAGGGTCTCAGTTGCAACCCAGGATGGGTATTTGAATAAGCATAGGTTTGAGTTAGAGGGGGGACTTGAAGTCATCAAATATGATGACCTCCATTTACAGATAAGGGAACTAAGACAAACAAGGTTAAGTGACTAGCCCAAGGTCACACAGTTAATAAATGTCTGAGACATGATTTAGAGCCATATTTTCTTGATTCCAAATCCAATATTACATTGCATTGCTGAAGTCCACATGTGCTTTTAACAATTGTGGATAAATTTCAATTAAAGTTTACTAAAAGGGGAAGCTAGACATGGATAAGTGCCACGTCTGAAGTCAGGAAGACTCAACTTCTTGAGTTCAAATCTGACCCCAGAAACTTACTAGCTGTGTGATCTTGGGCAAATCATATAATCCTGCTTGCCTTAGTTTCCTCATCTGCAAAATGAGCTGAAGAAGAAAATGGCAAATCTCTCCAGTATCAAGAACACCCCAGACAGAGTCATGGAGTATCAGACAAAACTGAAAAATGACTTAACAATCTAAAATGTTTAAGAAAACATTGGCTATTTCAGATGCATTATGAGAAACCATTGTCCTTAAAGGGGACAGTTGAGATCATAGAATTTTGATAAATCCTTATTGTCTAATTGTTTCATTTTACAAATAAGTAAACATTCCATTTGAAAAGACCTCTTTAAGCTTCTGTCACCTTACTTAGGGACCTGTCTCTACAAAGGAGCAGCTTGCATTATGGTTGAGACTTTACTAATTTAAAACTGAGATTCAGAACTTAAGTTACACTAGTTAACTGTAAAGGCAGGTGTAGAGTCCAGATCCAGTGTGCTGCTGCAGGAAACTTTTGTTTTCTTTTTTTTTTGGGGGGGGGGGAGAGTTTTGGCAAGGCAATGAGGTTAAGTAACCTTCCCAAGGTCACATAACTAGGTAATTATTAAGTGTCTAAGGTCAGTTTTGAACTCAGGTCCTCCCGACTCCATGGCTGGTGCTCTATCTGCTGTGCTACCTAGCTGCCCTAGAAATATTTTTTTAAAATTGCAGCAAACATTTGAAAAAGGTCCCATGCTCCTGATCGTGGGAGTTACAGATGGCTGGTACCATTTTCACTGCTTTACAGAAAAACAGCACAAAGTGAGATAAGTTTTAAAACGCCAACTGAGCTTCAGTGTACCTTGGTTTTGAAAATGTGCAGCCTTCAGAAAAGGACTTTGTCTCCTTCACTGGAAATCAGAAAGCAAGTATCTACTTCTTCAGAAGGCCTAGAAAGAATAAATAATTAATGGACAAGAGAACTTCACTAATATAAATGCAAATGGACAACCTTCCTGTCCTATTTACATGTAAATGCATTTTTAAATCTATCAATTAGCAAAAATCAATACTAGTAATAATGAGGTGATTTCCAATTTTTTTTCATTTTTCTTTAAAATGATTTTGAAATGTAATGGTTTTCCTCATACTTTCCTCATCGTTCCTCTGAGTCCCAAGGAATGGGTCCAGGAACAGCATCAGTATCTCTAAGCAGATGTTCATTCATTCTTTGACCTCAGGCAAGGCATTTGTGTCCTTGGTTTCCCCAGTAAAGCAGTGAAATGATGAAGCTAAAGGGATATCCAAGGTCACACAGCCCCTCCACAGAGTTAGGTCTTCAACTGACCTGAACAGATGAGTGTCTCTCTCTCTCTCTCTTCAGCTTCAAAGGCCTCCAGTGGAAGAGAGAACATAATCTTCTCCGAGAATTTATTTCATTTTTCTCTTAACTCTCTAGAAGACATTACAATTCCCTACTCCAAGGAGAGTCCCTTGACTCATATGCACACTCATACAGACATACAAATACACACATACACACATTGTCATGACCCAATGGAAGATGGACAATGGCTGATGTCTGTACACTGACACTGAGTCTGTGTCTATTCATCAGCTTGAGATAAGAGCTGTGGAACATTTGCTGGTAGAGAGTGAGTGGGGTCAGGTAAGGATAACCCTTGGTTCATGATGAGAAAGTGGTGAAACTGGGAACTGAATATTTGTTATGAAACAGCAAGTCCATGATGTGGTCCGTGCTAGGCGATGCTGCCGTTGGGTCATGAGGGCATCAATATTGTTACTGTATAAAGTATCTCAGTGTGCCAGGAGCAAAATAGAACCAATTTAGGACATAGACCCCTGGTAAAGGACCCTTAAGATAAAAAATAAAAATAAAAAATATTTTAGAAATTCAATACTGAGTATTCTTTAAGACTGAAAGACTGAAAGTAATAACTTCATTCATAGAATGAAACAATGCTAGCTTAAGAGAAAGAGAACATGTAAACACTTTTCATTATTAATATCTAAAGCCTCTATTAGGATGGATATTAATAATAGCTGACCATTCAGGATAGTTGTCAGTTATATAAGACTTCAAGATTTAAAAGCACTTTATAGCCATTACCTCATATTGTTAGCATGATAACCCTGTGAGGTAGATTCCATGACAAATATGAACTCCATTTCACAGATAAGGAAACTGAAAATTCTCAAAGTTAAATGGTGTCCCCAAGTTTTCACAGGCTGTATTAGAGGCACGGGACCACCCAGGAGGGTACTGTGCTCTACAGGGAAGGCAGAATTGAAACAAGTCAAGTGAAATACGACATCTGTAGGTTTAGAGTGCCCACCCCAAGTATTTATACAGACTATTTGTGCCCAACTTGTGGGAGAACATTCCAAGTTCGTGTTGTCCTGATCAGTCATAATTGTACACACTGTAATTTGTCTCAAACATAGTGATGTCAGTTTGGTCTTCTTCAAAAACGAAGGACAAGAACCAACCAACCATTAGAGGCAAGTCTCTCTGACCCCGAAATCTAGTGCTATTTCTACCATACCTTGCTTCCTCTGTGGAATTTTAACCTAGCTATAAAAATATTAACACAGTATTAAAATGAAATCATGTTCCCCAACATTATATCCAAAGAAACTATGAAGTGGTCATGAAATGGAAATGACTCAGGAAAGCATCCCTAAAAGACCCAATAAATATCCTGGGTAAACTAGCACAAACATTATGATTTGTGGCCAGCAACCGGCTTTTGTCATCAACACTGACCATGAAGTCACAGGACCTGGGTTCAAATTCCGTTTCTGATACTTATTACTTGCATGACTTAGAGAAGGTACATAATATTCCTGAGTCTCAGTTTTCTCACTTAGGAAATCAAGGGGTGAGACTGACCAGTCTCTGAGATCCTTTCAGTCTTGAAATATTCTATGATTCTACAGACACAAAGATCATTTCTACTTGGTGTGCACCACTGGGCTAAGTGCTGGGCTATGACAAAACAAAGCAGTCCCTTCCCTCAGATATATATATATAGATATATATAGATATATATATATATATATATATATATATATTTATCTACCTGTCTATCTACAGATAGCTTGATAGAGAAATATTTATGCATATATAAATACAAATATATGTATGTATATGCATTGTTCAAATTGTTTTTGTATGTTTAGACATGCACATGTATGTGGGTATTTATATATATGCAGATTTACATGTATGTGTGTATACTTTGTTTTATATTTATTTGTTATTTATATAAAAGTGCTTGGGGAAAAGACAAGGGGAAGCATTCAATTAATGTTTCTAATTGTGAATGTATATCAAATAAAGCAATATAGGATGGAATGTAGGGAGAGGTAAAACTTCTATAAGAACAGGGTTATAAGAGCTATTAGGGAATGTTGAGCTCAATCAGCGCTCACTGTTCAACTTCTTGAAAAAATTGTAACTATTGCTCCAGCTTCTTTCTTTCCTAATCTCTCCTCAATTAGCCCCAAATTACTTCTACCTACATTAATTTACCTAGACATCTCTATGTAGCACATCCAATGACCTAATTATGAAAGACAATGATCTTTATCAGACCTCATTCTCCTTGATCTCTTTGTGACATCTTACATGAATGAACACCTGCTCCTAGTAGATCCTCCTGGTTATCCTCCCACTCTCTCATTCTCTAACTCTCTAATTCCTTCCCTTTATCCAGAGTCTTTAATGTGAGTGTTTCCTAACTTTCTACACTCTCTTTGGCCATATTGTCTGCCCCATGCATATGGCACCCAAATCTAGATCTCCAGCCCTGATCTTTCTTCTAAATTCCAGCATCGCATCTACCACTGCCTACAGTATTACTCCATCTAAATGTCTCTAAAGCATATCAAACTTAGCACAAGTAAAACTGAATTCATTAACTTTCCCCTGCACCTGTGGTGCCTTCTGATTTCATCTGATTGTAACCTACTGTAATTCAGTTATCTCTTACTCGAGAAGCATTAAGAAGGTTCAAGAAATGTTTCATAGGCTTGGTGGGATTAGTAGGATATTAAAAAAAAAGCAAGGGAAGCCAGGAGACAAAGATGAGGAGGGGGGAAATTACCACTGAATAACCACTGAAAATGTGGTGAGTTGGGAGTTGCAGTGTCAAAGAGGAAGACCAGTGATTCCAAAGTTATTGATTTGCAATGTGTGGAGGTAGGAAAGGATTGGTGGCCAGGGGCAGGGGGGCAGTCAGCAAGATGTAAGAAAATTGGAAAGATAAAAGAGATCCAAATTACAAATAATTTTGAATGCCAGAGAAGATATAATCAATCATTATACTTCTGAGATGGAGCTTTATCTATGTTATATATGAGAAAGCCTGACAGTTATGGTGTCATAGTTGAAAGGAATAAACTGAAATGTCTCATTAGTATACCTTGACCAAGTGCATGCAAAATTTCACGGAAAACAAGAAACAGGTTTATGGGTTGGTAATAACAAGAATATTTCTATAGCATTCACAATGTTCGTTACTATACTGAGGCTTTATAATTATCACCTCATTTGATCTTTACAACCCTGGAAGAGTACTATTATTTATCTCCATTTTACAGATGAGGAAATCAAGGCCAATAGAGGTTAAGTGGTTAAGAGGTTAAGTTGTGCTCAGGATTACAAAATAAGTGTGTGGGTTAAACTTGAACCCAGATCTTTCTGACTACAGGCTTCATCCACTGTTCTACCAATATGCCCTATCCTAACTGACATTTATATAGCACTTTAAAATTTTTAAAATACTTTTTATTTACTATGTCATCTAAGCATCATGCTAATCTCTTTTACAGTGAAGAAAATAGTTGAAGGAGATTGAGGGATTTGACTGTAGGGCCACAGGGTCTAAATATGAGAGGAAATATATGAAACCAGAATTTCCTGGATCCACGTCTAACATTCTATGTGTCCTGTACTATGGCATCTCTGATGTTTTCCTCTTGATGTTGTTTGTTGGGGGAAGGGGGGAGCTAATAACAATATTCATGAAAATTTTCCTCCTCTTGGTATCTTCTCCTCTTTATAATATATAAAAATGAATCACTATGTAACTCTAAAATTATGGTATCTCCAGTATGGACTTGTTCTCCATGTTTTTCATTGAATCTAGATTTTATTTCTAATTTCATCTTAAATGTCATTTCTACTTCTTCACACAGCACATAATGAAGTAAGTAGAAAGGGCGGTTCTAGTCCTTGGGGAAAAGAGTAGATCACTATAGAAACTCCCACAAATATGGCCCAATTCATAATTTTGCTGTCTCCCTTCCATTTTCATCTAGCAATGTTGTTAGAATAATTTCTGTAGTCACTTTCATTTCCACTGTTTTACTCTTTTGTGAGGTAATCCTGGTCAGAAGCTTCTGTCATCTTCCTTGGCAATATTTGGCAAATGAGCTTGTACTCTAAACAGATGTGCCTTGGCTGTCAGGTGTTTCCATTTAACCAGGACATACAAATGTTTATAGACAAATATCTTGGTAGTTTTAAGCCCCTTCTTGTGGCAATAGTTTTATATTGTTTGAGCTTCTTTTAAAAACAATGGTTCTGATCAAAGGTAATATTCTTACATTTATCCATTTCCCACTTTTCAGTATCAATGATTCATTTAAATAGGTCAGGTTGGGGATTTTGCAATAGTGTTTTCTTTTCACCTTTTCTCATCTAATTTGTCATTTATTTTAGCCTTTGTTCTAACTAGTCAATAGTGTGACTGAATTTTAAATGGTTTTCATATTGGTAATCAATCTCTTCTGACTGCTACCATATAGTCAGTTTTATGTAGTTTCAGTCTTACCACTTTCAATGCCTTCTAACACAATTTTATAGAAAGTTTAAATAAAGCTAAGAATTCAGTCCAATCTGCTCCCTTTTGTATTTTTAAATCTCTAACTACATGACTCAAACTGAAGGTGTGCCAACTTTTACATTGAAATCATAACATATTGCAATATTTGTTTATTTAGTCTAGTTAATCTTGTCAAATTCAAATAAAATTTCTCTTCTTACAGGATTATAAACTTAAAGCTAAAAGGCTGCCAAGCATTTGTTAAATGCCTTCTATGTACCGGGCACTTTTAACATTTTATGAATATTATCTCATTTAACAACAACCCTTGGAGGTAAGTAGGTACTGTTATTATCTCCATTTTCCAATTGAGGAAACTAATTCAGGAAGAGGTTAAGTTACTTCTCAGGATCACACAAATGGTAAATTCCAGAATTCAGGTTTGTTGACTCCTAGACCAACTCTATCCACTCTACCACACAGGGACATTAATGACTGGAAGTCCAATTCTTTCATTTTTCAGATGAGGAACCCAAGGATTACAGAGGTTAAGTGACTCCTCTAGGGTCCAACAGATAGAAAAAATCTTAAGTAGAATCTGAATCTGAATTTCCCTGGACTAGCACTCTATCTTATTATTACCTTCTCTACCTGCTTCAATGATACATAGCTTGTAAGAATCTACACGATGATCTGTTAATTTATACCGATCAAAGTACTGCAAGGTGGGATGACCCAGAGGTCTACAAAATTATGCTTTTTTTCCTGCCTTTGGGTAAACCATGAAATACATTATATCACTTTTTTATTTACTTCTTGAAAGAGAATGTCCTTAAGGCTTCTGATTTCATTTATCGTAAGAATGTCAATAGGATATTATTTATTTTCTCTAGTAATGTGTCAATTCATTGATTGTTGGATAAAGGTCATGCATTAAAAGGAACATAAGTAAAATTAATGTTTTTAAGTTATCTGGAAAACCATTCTTAAAATTCTATTTTAACCACAGGCAATCTAATTTTGCTAGAGAGTTTGTAAAAAAAATTAAGTAGAGATGGCAATAAAATCTTGTATTAGAATAATTTACCATTATTCAAAAATTCATTTCACATCCCCCCATTCTTTATAGATCCAAATATTTAATTACCACCACTTCTCTTCTAATCTGGGGAAGACATGAAAACACAAATACAAGAGAAATACAGCATCAACACTGACCCTGATTTGGCAGATTGAAAATTTTGCTTGAGAAAACAGATGAGATGGCAGTCGATATTTTTTTTTGGATATTTTGGATATTTTTTTGGATATTTTACCTAGATCAGAAGCAAGATGACCAATCTCAGACTTGATTCTACTATTATATGGCCTAATTCAAATCACCAAAACTCAAGAAAGTACATCCTTAGCGCCCCTAGTAGCACCACCATGCCTAACGAGATGGCAATCAAAAACAACACCAGTGGAATCTTAGAAATTATATCCCAGAATAAGAGATGCCTAAGATGCCTATCTAGGACTAAGAAGCAGATAGAATTACTTTATCAATACATATATAACACATGAGAAATATAAGATTCTATTCTGAACTGTATATTTAAGAAAGTATACATAAACTTGTGGGGTTGTGGAAGAAAAAGCCAGGATAGAAAAGCAACTTACATTCATGTCATATAAGGATCGATTAGAGGGCCTGGAGGTGATTCGCCAAAAGAAAAGACATGGCAGGGTTTGTGGTAGAGAAAACATGAATATTTTCTTCTAGAAGGATTCAAATAAAAATGGTTCCAAATCACTGACAATTAGAGAAAGGAAAATTAAAGAAATTCTGACACTTTTCATAAGGACAGTGAGGTGGTACAGCGTAGAGAACACCATAGCAAGAGTCAGGAGGACTTGAGTTCAAATTTGGATCTTAGACATTTACTAGCTGTGATCTCAGGTAATTTAATCCCAACTACCTCCCCAAAGATGATAAGCGTTTTAGGGACTGCTGAAAAATAGGCACATAATGCACTGTTAATTTAGTTGTGAATGGTCCAACCCAGTCTGAAAATCAACTTAGAATGATGCACAAGAAGTTAATAAATAATGATGCCCTTTTCCAGGCTTTATTCCCCCACCCCCCAAAAAAAAAATCAGGCAAAGGGAAAGAACCTAAACTTATACAAAACTATTTATAGTAGCTCTTTTTGTGGTTGCAAAAGAAATGCAAACTAAGAAGATGCTCATCCACTGGGGACTGGCTGAACAAATTGTGGGATATGGCTGTAATGGACTACTATTAAGCCATAAGAAATGAAGGAAAAGATGGTCTCAAAGAAACATAGAGAGTCATATCAATTTAGATACACTGAAGTGAGTAGAACAATTTATATTATAACAATGTTACAAAAATGAACAATTTAAAAGGTCTTGAAAACTCGGGTCAGTTAAATGATCAACCATGATTCCAGAGAACCATTGAAGAAGAAAGTCACCCACCACCACCCAATAGAGAGGTACTAGACTAATATACAGAATTTAAAAAAATACATTTTGGGATGCCCCCAACAGGAGAAATTAGGTGGCATTGTGGGTAGAACATTGGTTCTGATGTCAAGAAGACCTGAGTTCAAATCCAGTCTCAGATATTAACTAGTTAGGTAACCCTGTTAAATCACTTTACCCTGTTTGCCTCAGTTTCCTCATCTGTAAAACAAGCTAGAGGAGGAAATGTCAAACCAATTCTGTATCTCTGCCAGGAAAATTCTAAAGGGAGGGGTTACAAAGAATCAGACATGAGTTAAAAGACTGAACATCAAAACATTTATTTGGCTGTGTTTTTTTGATACAGGAGTTCTGCATTTCTTCTTTCTTCATATCTTTTGAATTGATGGATAAAGGTGGGAAGGAGAGGGAAAAGATGAGAATGATTCATAATTAAATAAAATGAAATAATACAATTTAAAATAATAATTGTGAGCACAGTGTTTGAATAGATGTTTAGCAAATATGCTAATATGAAAAGTACCTTCATAAGAAAGAGTGACTATTTCTTTTCCTCAGCTCCAGAGATGAACTAGAAGAAATGGCCAAAGTTACAAAGAGGTAAATAGAGAGATTAATATTAAAGAAAAACTTCCTAAAAATTAGAACTATTGCAAATTGAAACAGTCTGTTCACACACATTGGCCATATCCCCCTCACTTGAATTCTCCAAGCAAAATCTGGATGACCACGGAGATTTTTTTCAGGTATAGTTGGACAAGAAGACCTTTAAGATGATTCTCACTGTGAGACAATGTGATACCCATCCGAAGATTAAGATGTGAGAACTAAATAGCTTCTAGGAGATGTTTTGCAAGGAGAACAAAATGAAAATGCCGGGAAAGTTTTCCTTCTCCTCAGGTTGAACTTCTCAATCTTTCTGTATTATTTTATTTGAAGTTGCTAATTTCAAAAATTTGAGGAATATGTACATTCAAGACTAAGTACAAAGCATCTAGAAATGATCTGAAGAATTCTATCACCATTTTGGACCAATTTCAATAGACTGAAAGGAGTTGACTGTATCCAAACTTTGACTGCAGGAAGAGTAAAATAAATTGCCTAGGAATTTGCTTAAGGGTAGTTTCAAGTAATGTAATCCAGTTATAACTGTGTGGGAAACTCCAACAACAGACAGACTAAAATGGATTGCTATCAAGATACATGAATTGGGTCAGTTTAAATCAAATCTTTTGATCGATTCTAATATCCATTGGTAGCCAATCTTTGAAAAGTAAAAAAAAAAAATGTCTTTATCTGATGTCATTTTATGGATCTACAATGTTATTATCAATGTGGTTATGCTCCCCATGCCTTGTCATGCTGTTCAACAGAGGCAGCTAGGTGGAATAATGCATACAGCACTCAATGTGGAATCAGGAGCTTAGGAGTTCAAACCCTCCATCTGACATTTAATAACCATGTAACCACAGGCAAATGACTTGTCCTCTCTCAGCCTCAGGTCCTTCCTATAAAGGAGTTAATATTAGCACTGACCTCCCAGGGATGTTATGAGTTGTCAAATGAGATAACATATCTGGTTGCAAACAGTTCACAAAGTGCATCGCAAACCTTTAAATGACTTAATAGTGCTTACTTTTATTATCCAATTCTTGTCTTCCCCAAATCTTCTATCTACCTATTTTACCAAAGGTATTCTTTTAGATGTTTATTTTGTTTTTTATGTAAGATGAGAACAGAAAATCTACCCTTTACCAGGATTAGAGAATCAGAGTAGGTCAAGTCAATTCAATTCAGCAACAGACTTTTAAGTTCGACTTTATGTAAGGTACTATACCAAGTACCAAGAGATACAATAGCAAAAGTCAAACAATTGATACTCAACCTGTCCTAGGGATGACTTGTCTAGTGTCTTTTCTTGGAATTGCCTGGCACCATCAATGGAAGCCAATAGTAATGCATTCCTGACTATAACAACCAAACTGTCCAACTCTTTTCATCTGATTCTTTTTATATCACTAACCTACCTCTTTTCCACAGAATCATAAAATTTCAGAAATGGAAAGTAATCATGGATATCATCTAACCCAACCCCTAGCAATAAGATGAACCCCAACTACATCAATTCTAAGAAGTAATTAATTCAGATAGTGATTTAAAAATCACCAAGAAAGAACTACTAATTTGTGACTCTTAATTATGATTCAGAATTACTCAAAAACTGTTAAGAATTTCTCTTTCATAATTAGACAAAATCTACCTTCCTGGAACTTCCACTCAGTGGTCTCAGTTTATTCTCTAAGCCCAAACTGAATAAATTGTCTTCCTTTTCAATGGGCTAGAGCTTCAGATATTTAAAGCTAACTAATGTGTCCCCTAATTCATCTGTTCTCCAGCTTAAACAGCCTCTACCTCCTTCAATCAATTCCTCTACAGAATGACTGAAAAAAACACTCACTTCTCTGGTTAACTTCATCCAGACGTATTCCAGCTTTTAAAGGAATTGCTGAAATGAAGCAAGCAGAATTAAACACAAGCAAAACAACTTCAAGAAATTCTGTGATCTTTTATTATGGTTTAAATAACAATTCCTACATAGAAGGACACCACTGATGTCATGTTAAAGCCTGCTTTGTTTTGTTAAGCATCTTTCTGTTCTCCTTTGAGTTAGTTATTTGATTATTATGAGAATAGGTTATTTATATCAGTTTGTTCTTTATGAAAAAATGAGGAGAAAACAGGCAAGGTTTCCCAGACTCTTTTCTACTATAGAAAGCTACATGGTACAGTTGATTTATATTAGATCTGATCTCAGCCACTTACTGTGTGATCCTAGGCAAGTCACTTAATCTCTCTTTGTCTATATTTTTTTCATCAGAAAAATGGGGGTAGTAATAGCACCTATCTCTCAGGATTGCTGTGGGGATAAAGTGATAATTTAAAGAGTTTAGAGGACTTTAAGGTACTATAAAAATAATGTTATTACAGCAGATCATATCTTTACATAACTGAATAATAGAGAAGAGACAATGCAATGGTATGAGCATATATTTAGAACTGAAAAAGACCTTGGTGGTGATGACTTAGTCAAGCTTTTTCATTTTAAAAAAGAAACTGAGACCCATAGTGGTTATTAAGAGAATTGACCAGGGTTGCATAGTCAGCAGAAAAAAAGATTTGAATGCAAATTGTTTTTTTGTTTTTTCAAGGCAATGGGGTTAAGTGACTTGCCCAAGGTCACACAACTAGGTAATTATTAAGTGTCTTAGGCTGGATTTGAACTCAGGTCCTCCTGACTTCAGGATCAGTGCTCTATCCACTGCACCACCTAGCTACCCTCTAAATACAAATTGTTAATGTCTAATCTAATGCGGTTTTCCCCATTATATTACTCTAGGGTCATCTTCTATCTATTTGCTGACTTTTTTGAAAGTAGTTATTCAGGAGAACAAAAGATAGGACTCCAGATAAGATGTCTTTTATGTATATTTTTAAATTATAATGGACTTTGTTAGGACTGTTGGTAGAGAAGCTGGTAGCATCACAGTCAGGGGAAGTAGTAACTTGGTTAGCACTAAAGTTAAGAAGAAAGCAAAATTGATGTATCCCATCAGTGAGTAGTACAAGAGAGAGAGGGAGAGGGAAAGGGAAAGGAGAGGGAAAGGGACAGGACAGGGAGATGGAGGAAGGGAGAAAACAGGAGAGAGAAAAAAAGGAGAGAGAGGAAAGAGAGAGAGAGAGAGAGAGAGAAGGATGATGATGATGATGATGTTGATGATGATAAAGATAAATGGAAGGATGGATGGATGGATGGATGGATGGATGGATGGATGGATGAAAGATGACAGACAGATAGAGATGATAGACAAACAAAGAGACAAGGCAAGCATTTCTTGAGTATTTTCTGCTAGGCACTATGAAGGGCTACAAATATAAACAAGTAAGTTTGTCCTTGACCTCAGAGGGCTTTCATTTCAACAGGAAAGGTAACAGCAAAAGAAGGGTTAAAAGTGGGAGAGTAAAAAGGAGTGCCCCAGGATAGAGATGGCCCCATGTTAAGAAATCTGAATGATAAGATGATCAAGACATGGTCTAGAAGTCTAGTCCAGGGCAAGATAAGACAAAAGTTTATATATCTGAGTTTGGTATCCCATAAGCATGTTCAAGGTTTTGGGGGAGGGAGAAATGAGTTAAGGACTATGTTCATCATGATTTGTAAGGAAGAATATTTTTATTGGTTACTAGTATATTTAGTTAGACTGGCAACTTTTGTGCATTTAGACAATTTGTATTATTCAAAGAAAAAGAATAAGAGGCAGATGAGTCTTTGGGATATGAGAAAAAGCATGTCCTTTCAGAAATAAACTAACTGGCAGGCAGTCAACAAGGAAAGAATGTGCATCTGTATATCCATTCTTTAAATGTCTAGTGTTTAGAATGACTTGGTACTCTGCCTTGGTATCTAGAGATCAGTTATAAAGCTAAATCTGTGCTAAAAAGGCCTTTCAGATACAGCACCAGCTGCACTTCTGATATAGTGCTTATTCTGATTCTCTGTCTAATCACCCAAAGTGTGTGTTTGAGAAACCAGATATAATAGACTTTAGGACAACTCAGACTATATAAATACCTTTTTTCTAGGATCCATTGAGTAATTACATCAAATGAGATCTAAAAGGAAATGTGTACATACCTATCATGCCTGACAGAATGGAAGATATCCTAAAGACTATTCAAACAAACAATTCCCTGTTGATGAGAATGTTTTCCAAATACCATTCACATATGACTGTACCCATTGCAAACAATCTCAAAATTCTCTAACAGATTCTCTGAGAAATTCACTTCAATAGAGGTTTGACTTTAGAGAAGTATGGAAAGAATTACATGAACTGATGCTGATTGAAGGAAACAGAATCAGGAGACCATTGTACACAATAACAACAACATTGTGAGTTGACCAGCTATGATGAATGCAACTCTTTTCAGCAATTCAGAGATCAAGGACAATCCTGGGAGGCTGTTATGGAAAAGACCATCCACATCCAGAGGGAAAAAATGCAGAATCTGAATGCTTACTACATTCACTTTTTTTTAAACTTCTTTTTATATTTTTCCTTCCTAACTCATGGTTGCTTTTTTTCTTTCCCCTTAATCATAATTTCTCTTACACAAAATGAGCAAGATGTAATTATGGCAAAGTGTACATACCAAACTATTTACTGCCAGGGGAAGGGGAGAGGGAATAGTGGATGGCTGAAAAATGTGTACCATAAATTTGCAAATGGATGAATGCTGAAAAGCTATCATATCATATAATTGGAAAAATAAAGTAAAATATGAATTAAAAAAATAAATTCACCTCAACAAAAATATTGTTATTACATGACAAAAACAAAATAAAAATGCATAACACCACAATTACATAGGTAGGAAGATCATAGGATTAGTTCTTTAATTCACACATCTCTATATCTGGTTAATTTGATTTAAATTTTTTGGGGGATATTATGGCAGTGCAGAAGAGAGATTAAGGCACAGAGTTTCATTAAAGTACTTGCTACCACACTAATTTTTGTGACCTTGAACAAGTCAACTACCTATTGGAGTCTCGGGTTCATTATGCTCAATAGAATGATAACAGTGTTTGACTACTTACCTCACAAGACTGTTCTGAGGGAAAAACTTAAAATGCTATGTAAATGTGAGTAATTGTTCTTATTATTTTAGAATTGAAATAAAAATTCCCTTGCAATCTACTCCGAAGGAACCACAGTTACTCTGATTCCTTCTAATCTCAAAGAATAATTTGGAAAACATTGGGAAAAGACTTCAAAGATGATCTAATCAACCCACTCAATTCACAAAAGTAAAAACTGAGGCTGCAAGAAATTAAGGGACTTGCCCCACTTCACATAGATGGTAAACCAGGATTCAAATTCAAGCATTCTTCTGAATCTGTATTTTTTGCAATAAACTATGCTATTATTTCATCCTAATATTGGCATCACTAGCCCAGCAATCAATTTCACAAGCATTTCACACCAAAATTTTTAGTACTGTCATGTTAGCATCACAAATTCTCCAGTGAGAATAACAATTCTTGAATCACAGGATTCAAGCAAGAAAGGACTCATCTAATCCAATCCACTGATTTAATTCTTTCATCACAACCATTGATTCACCATCCACTAGTTCATTGGTTTGAGTATATGCAAAATGAAGAGAAGAGGAGGAAAAGTTAGACTAATAATGTTCTTTACCCAGTCTTAATTAGAACTCACATTTTTAAAAAAGAGAGAGACCCAAGATAGGTTCTGAAATGATTAGATTCTGTCAAAATAGATATTTATATCTGGGGAAGCAACAAGAAGAGAAACATATCTGGGGGGAGACAGATAGCTTAGTTGGAATAAAGACATGGAAACAATCAGAGCCTGACTAATTAAGATATCTGTCTTATTAAGGATTGAATGTTTAATGCCATATGAGATTTAAGACATGAATCCATTAAAACTGTCACCTTGGGCAATCCCTTGACCTCTCTAGACCTCAAATGCTTCATCTGTAAAAATTGCTATTCACCTTATCTTTCCAAAGGCAAGAGATTAAAACAGACAACTTTTAAGGTTTCTTCTAAGATTGATAATTCTATGCAAATACACATTCAGGAATTTTACATAAATTCTGAAAGTATGGGAAGAATGTAAGGCATACCACCAAAAGTCGTTGATGATTATTTTTTAGCAGAGGCACATTGTGCTGGCAGGCATGTGCTTACACATATAACGCTGGAGGACAGCTCCTAGAAAATATTTTTAGTGAACTCTATCCTAATTAGAGTGATTACAAAGAACCAGCATGGCTTCATTACGAACTAGTCATGACAGACTAGGAATTTCATTTTTGACAGCTGAGGGGATTTTCAAACTTATCTAGGTTTTAGGAAAGGAAAGTGGCTTATACTGGTCTTTTGAAGAATATGGAAAGACATGGTTTTAGAGAATCAAATAATAAGATGAATAAAATACTAACCAGACTCAAAGAATATTTTAATATTCTAGTGTCAATGCAATGGGAATTTGACAGTAAAGGACCCCAGAGTACTTAGATCTACACTTGCTTAAATTTTAACAATTCTTTAATAAAGACCTAGATGATATCTCCATCACTTTTTTAGGTCACAAAAAGATGGGAAGGATAGTTAATAACAAAGATGGGAAATCGGGATATTAAAAGATCTTGACAGGTTCACACATTGGGATGAGCCCAGTAAGAAGAAATTCAATAGGGGTTCACTTAGCTTTTATAATTTAATATTTAAATTCATGAAATAGGTTAAAAAATAGGTAAAAAAAAGCAATGTGTTTTGCTTGAGTAGAAAAAAATAATACAGTGAGGAAAAATAGATAATAGTTTTTTAAAAAGGGATTTTTTTTTTAGATTTTTGCAAGGCAAATGGGGTTAAGTAACTTGCCCAAGGCCACATGGCTAGGTAATTATTAAGTGTCTGAGGCCAAATTTGAACTCAAAGTATTCCTAACTCCAGGGCCAGTACTCTATCCACTGCGCCACCTAGCCGCCCCCTTAAAAAGGGATTTTGATTATTTTGGTGTGTGATAAGTTCAATATAAACCAGAGGTTTATACTGATGTGGCAATCATATTGGCAGTCATTAGCAGATGTATCATTTGCAGTACCAGGGAGGTGATCATCTCACTCTACCCTGTCCTCATCAGACCTCATTTGGGGTACTTCCATTTCTTGAAGCATTCATTTCTTGGCACCAAGAAATGTAGGTGGTAAAATGGGCCTGGAGTCAGGAAAACCTAAGTTTAAATTTGACCTCAGACACTTACTAGCTACGTGATCCTAGACATTACTTAATCATATTTACCTCAGTTTCCCCATCAGTAAAATGAGCTGAAGAAGAAAATGGCAAACCACTCCAGTATCTTTGCCAAGAAAACTTCAAATGAAGTCACAAAAAGTCAGACACAACTGAAAATGACAAATGGTAGAATATCAACAGGAAGTCAAGTTGGAGAGTGAAAGTCCCTGAGTCCATGACCTAAGAGGACAAGCTGAAGGCACTTGGCATGATTACCATGATATGGAAACGACTCTGGGGAAATGGGATAACTATATTCAAATTTTTTATGGGCTGTCATATTCTGCTCCATCCCAGAGGGTAGAACCAAGAACAATGAATGAAGTTGCAAAGGCCAGCATAGGCCTGATATCCTAATGGTTAGAGCCCTCTAAAAGTGGAATGAACTGGAAATGGGAGTAGGGGATGGACTCTGCCTCCTTGGAAATCTTCAAACAGAAGGGCAATCATTTATTGGGTATGTTTTAGCAGGGATGTCTTCATATTAGGATTGGGCTGGATGAAATCTCTTCCACCTCATATATTTTGTGATAAAGGGAGTATGTGAATTTCCTGTGTAGTGTCAACCTTGAAGATTGCCTCATGGGTAACACCACTTTCAACATTCCAGAGACCTAGTGTTAAATCAAAAGAAAGGGAATTTACTGAGAAGTGTGACTCTTGATAGGAGAAGGTCATACACATGACCCCATTGCTAGGAAGAGCAAAAGCAAGAGACTACATTCTTGACCTGGGATAATAATAGCTAATTACTATTTATATTATTTATATAGTGCTTGTATATGCCAGATGCTGTTCAAAGAACTCTATAATTACTATCTCAATTGATCCTCACAACAATCCTGGGAAGAAGGTGTTATTATTATCTTCATTTTACAGATGAGGAAATTGGAGCAAATAGAGGTTAAATGAACTGACCAGGGTCACACGGCTAGTAAATATCTAAGACTGGATTTGAACTTGAGTCTCCTTGACTTATAACCCCAGCATCCTCTCCCCTTTGCTACCTAATTGTCCTAGAAGAACAATAGATTTAAACTTTATCCTTTTATCCCTTCCACATCATTGGGATTAGGGACCCAGTGCCCCTACAATTTGGAAAATCCATGTGAAATTTTTGTACTAGAGAAGACTGATTTTTCTTCTTTTCTTTTATGGGGGGTTTACAATACCTTGCAAAATTGGGATAAAATTTTGGTCATAGGTTCAATGTCATCTGCTAGTTTTTATATGCCAAAAAAATTCCCAAAAAAATCTCATTTAATTTTTTTATGCCAACTCACAGTATATCAAAACTGAGATGGAGAAAGTTGAGACATGGGACAGATAATTCTACTTTGTGGATAGATAGTTGCTTGGATTGTGCAACTCCCATTCAGTGGAAATAGGTCTATTTAGCAGCCTCCAATACATTGCCCTTCTAAGGAGAATCTAAGCTCTCACAGTACCATTTCTGTGGAACTCAATTGTTTGTATTAAGAACAATTCTGGGTAAAAAGGAACTCAGGATGCTAACATTGCCAAATTTAATTTCCTTATGAGGAGAGTCAAAACTTTTGAGATTGTTGCTGTGTCTGAAAAATCTTCATTTGATATGAAAAGATAGGGTTGAGGGGATAAATTAAGTTGATTCTTTGCTAAACTATTATCTTTTTTATTTTACTTTATTTAAAGCAATGGGGTTAAGAGTGACTTGCACAAGGTCACTCAACTAGGCAATCATTAAATGTCTGAGGCTGATTCTGAACCCAGGTTCTTCTAACTCCAGGGCTGGTACTCTATCCACTGTGCTACCTAGCTGCCCCCCAAAACTATTAGCTTTTATATGTTTCCTCTTCTGTGTTGTTCATAAAATCCAAAGCATCCTTTACATCTTTCAAATTTTCTGTGTGGTGAAATTAAGGCTGGATGCATTTATAACATTGAGAACTTTTAAAAGAACACAGCAAGATCCATGACTGTATAACCTAAGGCAACTATCTCTTTACTGTGATTTTCCCAGAGTAAATGATACATTATTCTCTACATATTTCTATTTATTAGTTTTCTCTATGTCCTTCATAATTAATTGGATTATTTATAATCCAGCTCCTAGGCCACAGAAATACACATAATAAGAAAATATTCTTAATCCAACCTCAACAAGGCCTATCAGACAAGTAGGTTTAATATTGGATGAAATGTTGCCTCCTATATGATTGTCATATTCAAACATTTACAAGTCTGCCAGTCCAAATAAAAATCATTTGCTATTGCATTCTCCTTTCCAATGCAAAACTCTTTGAAGGTCCAAAAACCTCCCCTACAAGTCCCAACAGAGCTTTATAGAATGGGAAGGTGCCGATGAACATAAATGTGAAGCGAAATCCAGATCAGCTGGGGGGCAAAAAGATGATGATAGTCATAATGGTATTAACATAAGGCTTTTCATCTTCAAAGCTCTTTACAAACATTAATTAATTAATCCCTATAACACCCATGTAAGGCAAGTAAGTAAAAGATCAAAGAGACCTGAGACAAGACCTTGACAGGAGAGATCAGAGAACCCAGGTCCAGGTACCTAAAAGAAAGGCCTGGTTTCTCAGTTTGTATTAAGACCAAAAATGCCACAACAAGGTAAGACTTTAAAAGATGCAGATATCAGAAGAATTCTCTGGGATACATGCTACTTCCCTGAAATGCAAGCATCAACCAGAGCCATCCCTGCCTGAACAGTATGTCTGCAAATCTAATCTGGATTGAAAGGTACCAACTTCATTTTCCAGCAGAAATAAATCCAACCATGCCATGAATCATTCTATGACCACACGGGAACCATGGATCTAGCTTGAATACCACCTATCCAGAGATAGACAGTTTGCTACCTAAAAAATTCTTACCTGGGGAAACTAGTTTTTTTTTAATTAAATTGTTTCCAGAAAACTTGTGACCTGATAAGAGCAAAACTCTTTTAATAGATTTGAGCAGGTCAGTCAGAATATTGAAATTTTCTCTTTTCACATATTTTTTTATTGTTACATATAAAAAAACCTGGTGCTGTAAAATCAGTAACCAGTTTACACAATTCACATATCACAACTTTCTTTTTGTGCTTTTTTTAACTAAAGTTCTTGACTAGAAACTCTTGCCACTTCCTTTGGTCCTTCACAAAACTGAATTTAATGAGTACAGTTAATGTTCAATAGAGATAATTCTTTAAATGGATAAAGTGAATGGAAAAACTGAAGAACAGAGATAATCTTTTTTTAATTTAAAGTTTTTAAATTTATTCTATCTAATTTATGGAATAAAAACAAGCATTTTCATGACATAATATAATAAAAAGGTGATATAATGAAGAATGAAATGTACCAAAAGAATATTGCATGCAGTAACAGGAATCTTGCTTGAAAAACAACTTTGAGCAAATAAATCATTTTGGCTACTATAAATAATCCAATTATTATGAAAGACATAGAGCAAACTAACAAATAGAAATATGTAGAGAATAATTATATATATATATATATGTGTGTGTGTATATATATATATATATATATATATATATATATATATATACACCTATTTGTGTCATTAGCAACATCCACATAATTTAAAGACTTCTGGCATACTCCCTTTTTCAAGATCTCATGCCAAATATTAACCATGACTCTTCAGTGGGAGTGTTAATGAAAAAAAGAACTCATTAAGTAAAAAAGAAAATATTGGGCTCAATGAACATGGGTAGTCTAAAGAAAGATATTCATTGGTCAAGGAAGACTAGAGACTGAGGTCATGAGAGTTGGGGAGGTTAATAAACAGGCAAGTCAGGGTGATAGATTTAAAGCTGGAAGGCAAATTAGTGACCCCCATTTGAAGAATGGGGTCCAGAGGGGTTGCATGACTTGTCACAATTACACAGGTCCTAGATTTGAATTCAGATTCTCTGACTCCAAATCAAGAACTCTTTCTTGAATAAATAAAATTAAATTGTTGCTGGCTATTTTGAAAGGGACAATGCTTAGGGTAAAGAAGACTCTGAGTCAGATACTGACCTTATTGAGGAAAATGAACAAAGTCTCCAGTGGATAGAGCACCAGCCCTGGACTCGGGAGTACCTGAGTTCAAATCCAGCCTTAGACACTTAATAATTACCTAGCTGTGTGGCCTTGGGCAAGCCACTTAACCCCATTGCTTTGCAAAAAAAAAAAAAAAATTTAAATTAAAATAAAAAAAAGAAGAACAAAGTCTCTGCAAAAGAGCAAGGAATAACACTTGCACAGTGATGGTGGCCTAGGGTGGATCTAAGGAGGAAGTCGTAAGAAGGCTCAACCCTTACCATGATGTTAAGGCCTGGGGCAAAGCCGAGCCCCATATTAGTTCCAGCTTTGGCATGACACACTAATCACTCTTTAATCGGAGTAGGTTGTAAGACATTTGACTGGAGACCACCAGTGGATTTCCTGCTATTTCATTTGTGACCAATTCTTAAAATATTTATTGGCTTAGATGCTTCAATAATGTGTTCATTAAGAAACAAGTCCATTTGTAGTTTGGGTCTAGGATCTAAAATCAATGCAAAGCATCCTGTTTCCAACAAGAAGAGAAGAATTACCTTTTGCCTTAATCTTGAATCTCAGCCATCTTCTATTTTCTTTGGGCTGCAGTGGAAACTAATGATACCAACCCCAGGGGGAAATCTGCATTTGTTTATTACTGGGCACAGGGTACCCCAGCCAAGGAAATTATGATAGGAATTTGTTTTTATGAGGAGAAGAAAGCCTTTCTAAGTGCCTCAATTTGTGGGTTGAGAGGATCTCATAAAAAGAGAAACAGTAAGCATTTGGGGCTTGGCAGCATGTTTCTGACTGTTCCCTCAAATCCTATAGGTCCCATGAAAATCCTGAATGTGTTTTATCCCCAAATTCTCTTTTCCTGGTCATCTAAATAGATCTCCAAAAGAAGGGATGTTTAATATCAATTGTTTTCTCCCCCCACCAATATCATTAGGAAAAATTTGATCTTGCAAAAGAAATTTTATATTCAAAATAAAGGTCATCTCTTTCATAGGTATATTTAGTTTTAACCCAGGAAGTAGATTCATGCCAATGTTACACAAAAACTGAAAGTTCAAACTGCAACCTGGGAAGCAGGAAGGAAAGAAGGATAATAGCAGAGAGATCAAGAAGACTAGAAGCCTCAGAAAAGTGAACTCTGCATTTGTCTTCTGAGTGACACACCATCCAATGTCTCTAAACTTCAGTTTTCCTTTATACAAAGCAAATGTTCTCATTTCTGTCTTTTTGGGTAATCACTCATAAATTTGGTTGTTTGCAAATTTTTGATTTATCTTTCCAGTTATTAGTGCTGAGTCCTTCTGGAATTTTCTTACTTATTGTATATTTTCCTGTTTGTCTTTATGAGACATCCCCTGATATAGTATAAACTCCTTAAGGACAACTTATATTAGGAGACTTTTGAGCACTTATATTAGGAAAATGTTTGCTAAATATTGCAATAGAGACTTAATGTTTGTTCAATTAATTTAGATGTTATTTCTCATTAGAAATGACAAAGATTGGTGGCGGCTAGGTGGCACAGTGGATAAAGCACCAGCCCTGGAGTCAGGAGTACCTGGGTTCAAATCTGATCTCAGACACTTAAAAATTACCTAGCTGTGTGGCCTTGGGCAAGCCACTTAACCCTGTTTGCCTTGCAAAAACCTAAAAAAAAATGACAAGGATCATAGATCTAGAACCTGAAGGGATTTTAGAAACCAATTAGAACTTTCTCATTCTTCTATTTCTTCTATAACTGAGGGTGCAATGACCTATCAAAGGTCATACTGGTCTTGGCAAAAGTGATATTTGAACTAGAAACCATTGAACCCCACTGTTGTTTGAAGTTACATAGGAAATTATCTGGGCTAAGTGTTACCCATAACTCCAATATTGCCATCCTTTGTGGCTCAGCAGGAAAGGGGAAAGGAAGGGAAGAGAGAATTTCATGAAAGAACTCCAAAACTTGAATAACATCAATAAAAACATAGCCTGTTTAAGCATGTCTGTTTTGGGGGTTGCTCTGACTAGCTTGGAAGCTAAGAATTTCCACCCCATCCCAAAATACACAAAGGGGCATCTAGGGCATCTCCTCTAGACCAATGAATCAAATCATCTCTAATCCCTCAAAGAGTCTATGCTTGGAGAAGCAGTATCCAATGAGCTACTAAGTAAGGGAAGTATTAAGGAAAGGAACCCAGGCTTTCTTTTTTTTTTTCACAGTGTCTGACACTTCCAATGTGCTGGGAGGTCAGCCATCGGGTTCAGGCTTTAGAGTTTGTGCACAAGAACCAGACACCATGCTTTCCCAAGAAACACATTAAGAAAATGTTAGAGGCAGTTGTTTTATAGAGAGAGAAAAAAAATAGTTTCTGTTTAGGGACAAGAAGAAGAGTATGAGCATAAAGAAATGGGATGCCAAGTGCTTTTGCTGTCTTCTTAAAGATCCCCATTCACCCATTTGTTTTTTTAAGAAACACCTTTAAAATTCATGTTCATTGCCAACACAGGATAGCTTCCACCTAAATGATAGTCAATCTGTTCAAGTGAGTCAAGAGGAAAGTAACGAGCTCACTCTTAGATTACCCTTCTCTACCAAAGCCACCAGAATGTTGTGCAAAATACCATTTGGGGGTTTTGACACCCCAGGCATGTCACTTTTACAAAATAGTCTTGACTTTCATTTGAACTTTTATATACTCTCCCTTACATCCCAATCCTACTATAATTACAATTAGGAAATTTCTAACTAGGGCTACAGGTACAAAAATTTTTTTAATTAATAACTGTGTTTATGTGAATGGGTACGTAGCTGCTTGTTTGCATGAGATAATCAGTATTTCCTTCAGCTTTGTTGGATGCTTTTGTTTGATCCCCTCAGAAAATTTAAGATTCTTACATTTTTTTTTCCTGTCCAATGATTTATATACCTGAATATTCCACCCTACTCTCTCTCTCTCTCTCTCTCTCTCTCTCTCTCTCTCTCTCTCTCTCTCTCTCTCTCTCGTATATAATAACTCAAACCAACAGAAGAAACCTACAACTTTTTAAAATATCTTCCCAAGAATCCTAAAGACCATTTGTTCCAATGACTGATCTCTGCAAATTGGGTGAAGGGCATTAATGGACATTTGGCAATCTCTGTAAATCTATCATCCAGCAAGACAGAGAACTGCTCACAGTGACACCAAAGGGAAGGATATGAAATATGATGTTGACTCCCATGAGGTGAATAGATCATATTTCTGAGGCTACTTGGTTTGACATAACCAAATTTGCACTTAGAGATATGAAAATTCTACCATCTATCTTTGTTCTATTGTTCCAGTCAACTAAAAAAAAATTAATCCTATCTGACCTTTCCAGGGGTATAATCAAAGAATGAACAGATTTTTTTTCCTTGATAGACAATTTTACAAAATACCCATATCCCAGAAACTTGACCCCTATCCATATTTGTTTTAAATGAAGAAAACCAGCTAAACTATAATCTCTTGACATCATTGGAGTTCTCAACTCTCAAACATTGGAGAGAGGAGATTTTTTTTTGCCTAGCTATAAGAGAAAAATAAACAGTGTAAAAATAATTTTACTTTAAGATAAAGAAATAATTCAAATATAAATTAAAAACAAAAGTACAATTCTTCTGTATTGCCACATCACTAGAAAAGGAAAAAATATCTAGAGGAATTTTTCCCCCCCATACTCAACCAATTTTCTCTGGGGAAACTTACCAGCATCCAAGTTCTATTATGGCCTATAGAAAGCAGACTTAGTCAAAATTTTTTATTAGTTTTTAATAACTTAATTTAATACTTATTATAGCAATAATGCTTTTTTATTTACATAGTGTCTGTTTTCCCAGAAGCTTAGAGTATTTGAAATTGTATTTCAATGACTATTTACAATGGCAATTTTTTTTATCAACTATTGCTCTGTATTTTTCTTTATTGTGGGTTTAAAACCACTAATTTCCCTCATTGTCCCTCAGCTTCTCTTATTTTATGAGACCATGTATACAGAACAAAAACCTAGCAAGTTTCCTTCAGGGAAGAGAAGCAAAGCCAAAATCTCGGGAAGTACCATCTTCAAGGGGTCAGGAAGAAAATGAGGAATCATACAAGTGGTTAAAGAAGAATAAGTAAGAGAAGACGGTGTTTCTGACACCAGAGAAGGAAAAAAAATCAAGAAAAGTTGGTCAACAATATCAAATATTGTTGCTGCAGATATATAATGGAAGAGACATACTAAAAAAATCAATGGGTTATTGATGATTAAAATAATGATGATGAAGTTTAAATAGTCAAGGGATGGAAAGCAGATTACAAAAGAGAGCAGAAACTGGCAAAGAACTGAAGGTTTTAGTGCATGGACAACTTTTCAAGAAAGTCAGCCATAAAGGGAAGAAAAAGTTGGGATATCAGTTAGGAAGGTTTGAAGGATCCAGGAAAAGGTATATTTATTTATGTGTTTTAGCACAGTACAGGCTGTGAACTACTCTCCCCATCTCTGTTCACTCTGGCACACTAGCAGACTTGGTCCCCAGACCATGATTTCTTTATCTCTCCTTTGAGATTCTAAAGGTAACTCAAATATGTTAATGTTTGACATTGTAATGCTATAACTCATGAGCCCCTATAGGTATACTTTCCTCCCTTATCAATTAACAGTTTGCATCAATTAACTAGCAAGACTTTTAGAAATATCTATTTACTCATATGATGGAGCTGGTACAAGCCTACCTACACCCAAAATACTCTCTCACAAGAACAAACTGAATCCAAGAAAAAAAAATAAGTGGGTCCAGATTTAGAACATATGTGGCAAGAAGATAGCATAGGTCCTAGACATCCTTTGGCTAGAAGACAGTATTGTTACCCTGGGGTTTGGCTTCTTCACTTTCTGCTGAGCTTGAAGAATTCTAAATATACCTTTCCTAATTGTGTCCTTGGCTCCCAATGTAGACACCATACTTCCCCTACTCATACTTGTTCCTGTGACAAAACTAGGATACTTAGAAGAAATCCAAATCTTCTGAAGTTCACATGGCTGTCTTATGATAAAGGGTATATTGAGCAAATAGAGTTTCCAATTCTACCAACAAAAAATTTCCTCTTAGGTGCCTGGCTGGAACTGTTTTCTCTCCTTTACGATATATAAATTCTGGATTCTGAAGAAACTTACTAAAAGTAGTAAGATCAACTAGGGGAGTGGGGAGAGAGGGAAAATGCATCAATTAATTTGGAGTCATAGATTGATTGAGTCTCTACATATATTCTTATCTGATAAAAGGATAAAGAGTAGAATATTGTACTAGTTACATTTTAGAAGGTAAGATAGACTTCAGGTATAGAGAAGATACTATGTGGCTAGGGAGTCCCAGAACTGCTCTCCCAAAACAGCTTTAAATGAAGTCTCTAAATCAACTCTGGAGGGATAGAACCCACAAAGAAACAAAGTGAAACAAGTTCTAAAAAACTCAAGATATTGTACAGGAGCTTCAGTAAAAGTCTGTCTCAATGGGTAAAAAAGGAGTATGGCCCAGCATAGGTGGGAAAGCTGGAAAGTCAGTGGGAGGCTCTTAGCCACGGAACAGCTCAAGTCAGGACTCAACAGGTCAACAGCAGCAGGCCAACAGTGAAGACCCCAATTCTAGCTAGAAAGACAAAGTTCAAACCCCAAGATCACTACAGCAGCAAGAAGGACTAGAATGGACTTCCCAATAGAGAGAATAAAATGGTAGCACCTAATATGCCATAGGCAAACAATCAGCCAGCAAGCAGACATCTGGTCCCAGCACAAAGAAAACTTGGGACTATGCTGCACACTTTGCTTCAGGAGCAGAGCTTGACTATCAAAATGAGCACATAAAAAAGTTAAAGAAAACACTAAGCATAAAAAGCTACTATTCCAAAAGGGGTGATAAAAATACCATCTCAGAAGAAGAAACAATGACAAAATGCTTACATGTGAAGCATCAAAAGGGTTTTCGAAATGATCTCAAATGCAAAAAGACCTCTTGGAAGAGCTCAACAAGGATTTTAAAAATTAACAAATCAAGGGGGAAAGGAAGAAGGAAAATACAGAAAAGAATTGTGTCAATAGGAGAATTACAAAAAATTGACTGAAGAAAACAACACTGAAAATCAAGTTGACCAATAGGAAAAGAAAACTCCTCTAGAAGTAAAATTAGCCAATTGAAAGAGAAAACACAAAACTAACCAAAGGAAAAAAAAACCCTAAAAATTAGAATTGGAAATATAAAACTAATAACTTTATGAGACTCCAAGATTCCATCAAAGAAAACCAAAAAGCTGAAAAAAATAGAAGAAAATATAAAGTATCTTTTAGGGGAAAAAAAAACAACTTGGAAAATATATCCAGAAGAGATAATTTTTGAATTATTTGGTCTATCTGAAAGCTACAATCAAAAAAAGAACCTGGAAAACATATTGAAGGAAATTATCATGGAAAATTGTTCTAATATTCTAGAAAAGAAGATAAAATAATCCTTGAAAGAATCTATTGATCATCCCAGAAAGAAAGCACACATTAAAAACTTCTAGGAATATTAAAGACAAATTCAGAATTCTCAGCGAAAGGGTAAAATATTGCAAGGTGCCAAAAAAAAATTTAAATACCACAGATCAGAATTACACAGGACTTATCAGCATCACCATTAAGGATGGAGGGCCTGGAATATGATATTCTGGAGGGCAAAGGTGCTTGGATTACAACCAAAGAATCAGCTACCCTGAAAAATTCAGCAAATTATTTCAGGGGAGAAAGATGGATTGTGATCAAAAACAAGGACTTTCAAACTTATCTGATAATAAGATCAGAACTGAACAGAAAACTTGATTTTCAAATACTAGACTCAAGAAATGTGTAAAAAGGTAAATGGAAAGAAAAAAAGTTAGTCAATAAGACTAAGAAAAAATGTTAGTCAATAAGGCTAAATGGGAAGACAATACTTTTAACTCTTGAGAATTGAATTTACCTCAGGACAGTTGAAAGGAACATCATTAGATAGAGGGTATGTGTATAAATTGAGCATAATGTAATAATTTAGTTTAACACATGAGGGTTGTATTTCTATTGGGAAAGTTAAAAGGATTATACTTAAACAAGGGCTTCAAATTGATCATGATTGTGCCAACACTTATGGCTCTTTATAATTATACTTCTCTCAGAATAGTTGAAAGGAGTATAATTTGACAAAGGGTGGGGGTACAAGACAGATATGATACAATTAATACATAAAAAGGGATTATACTGGGAGAAGAAGGTGGAGGCACATTAGTGGATAATTAGCACTACTTGAAGAGGCACAAAAGAGCTAAAAGAAGGGAGAGTATTAACAATGAGTAAATGTTACTCTCAGTAGATTTGGTTTAAAGAGGAAATGATATACATTCCCAGCTGAGTTTAGAAACTAATCCTACCCTACAAGAAAGTAGTAGAGAAAAGAGGAAAGGATAGTGTGAAGCAGGCAGCAATTAGAAGCAAAATAAGTAGTAGGGATAAGGGAAAAGGAGAAAGAAAAGTACGAATCAGGAGAAGATAGGATGGAAAGAAAGAAAAAAATTTTGATGTTATTTCTTTCTCTCTCATGATTTTTTTTCTCCTTAATTCTAATTCTTCTTTCACAACATGCCTGATACAGAAATTTGGTAAACATTATTATTCATGTACAACTTCTATCAGATTGTTCACTGCCATGGGAAGGGGGGAAAGGAAGGGAAGATGGTAGGGAAAAGTGAAATTCAAAAGCTTGCAAAAGGACAAATGTTGAAAACTATCTTTTGCATGTAATTGGAAAAAAGAAAAAGATAGAAAATGTGGAAAGACAACATGAACTGCTGTAAAGTGAGAACTTTATACATAGGGACAGCAATATTATAAGATGATCTATTGTGAATAACTTAGCTATTCTTGGCATACAATGATCCAAGAAAATTCTGAAGGATTTATGATAAAAGGTGCTCTCCATCTCCAGAAAAAGAACTGATGGAGTCTGAATACAGATTCTTTACTTTATTTTCTTGGGAGTTTTTTGGTTGTGCTTTCTTTCACATCAAGACCTTAATGGAAATGTGCTTTGCACAATTATACATATATAACTTATGTCAAACTGATTACTTTCTCAATGGGGAGAGAGGAGGAAGAAGGAGAATTTGGAACTCAAAATTTGAAATTTTGAAAAAATTTGAAAAAATGTTAAAATTGTTCTTACATGTAATTTAGAAAAAATAATAAAGATAAAAAGAAAGATAAGGTGATTGATTAATTAAATCAATTTATTTTCCATTTTTATATTTGGATGGAGAGAACAAAGTAAGTTTATCATCAAATAGGGAGTAGTCAGTAGAGATGAGGAGACATACTGGAAGAAACATGGTGAAAGTGGGAATAATTGCTGGAGAAATAACCTTGAGAAGATTTTTTAAAAATAGGATCAGGGTCTCAATTAAAAAGACATAATCTTCATGAAGGAATAGTGATATTTCTCTGGGTATCCTTTTTGGGTAGGATACCTCCCAGGAAATAGGGATACCCTTTTGGAAGATAATAGGAAAAGTTTAGAGGCATAGAGGAAGGGTGCCAAGAAAGGTGAAAGTGTAGAGTTAAAGTCAAAACTGGAAGTGACTTTAGAGATCATCTAATTCAACTTCCTCTGTTATAGAGGAGAAAAGTAAGTCCTGGAGAAGTGAGATGATGTGCCCAGTCTCACATGTAGTTAGTTAGCAGAACTAGTATCTAAATCCTAGTCCTCTGACTCCAAATGCTCAGTTCTTTTCTTTATACTACACTGGATAATATAAAGGAAACTTCTGAATCTTTGATTTGTTACTCAATCTAAAGGTGATTCAAAAGTACTGTATCATTCTTAGAGTTATATTGCAAATCAGCCTCTATGCCAATCCATTCACCACCTTGACCTCATTTGCTTTATCTTCCATCACCAGAAACAGGTGAAGAATGAGAAGGAAGAAAGGAAGTAAGATGAGGAGCTACCCAGCACTGTCACTTAACTCTTGGTATCACCTTGATTGATCTATTTCTTCATCTGTACGATGAGGAGTTTGATCCAAATGACCTCTAGGCTCCATATACAATCAGGGATTCCAGAAAATGGAAACAAGTGATTTTTTTGCCTTTTTGAAATACCTAAGAATTATGTGTTGGAAAATCATATCAATTGCAAATGAGAAAACATGTCCATCAAGTTGTTGAAATAGGACAAACCTAGATCATTTAACTCTCCTTTTAACTTTCTGTTATACTGTATTTCAATAATTTTTCTAAATTAAAATATGCTTAAGGAGTACAAAAGCATTCCAGTCATTAGAGGAGAGATAAAATGAATGAAAGTGTGCCTAGGTATTGCATCAATAAACATCAATGGCTGCAAATAGAGCTACAAATAGGTCCATTCTGTTCCTATCTTAATCAAATAAACTCTTTATTAATTGCTCATATCAGAAATTCATCATTTCATATATTATTCTCCTTTATAATTCTCTTGAATCATTTGTGTTTGATGATTTTCATTAAGAAGAGAGACAGACAGACAAATAGACACAGACAGAGAAACAGAGACAGAGACAAAGAGACAGACAGAGATACTGACTTGGGGGCTTTGTAAAAAGTAAAAATTTAAATCCTAGAGCTGAAAATGTCAGAGAATATAAAAAAAAACCTTGCCTGGAAAAAAATAATCTTGAATAAAAGGATCATCTATATGATAATCCAGAAAGATCTAGTTCTAAAGTAATCTAGAAAATGACCAATAAAAAGTTAAATTTTATAACTTTGTTTTAATGGGAAAATGTGATCTTCAATTCACAGTGGGATAGTTATTCAATGATTCACCATCAGGGAGTGGTGATTAAACTTGTTCGTGTATAAACACATGCACTTTCAATAAAGAAATGACTGAGTATATGATGTAGAGATTCTGTATCTGTTAAACATGTCTTTTGTCTCATTTTGGCAGGGATTTCCTCCATTGTGTATCCAAAATGATTCTGCAGCTAAAAGAGAAAAAAAGAAATCCTGTTGAGGTCCTTTTTAAATTAAGAAATTGCTTCCCACACTTTGACTATTTTCAATTGTCCACTGCTTGTGATCAAAATTAAATTATCCATTAAAATAGCAGTCTTCCTAATAGCCAGTGAATCACAGGAGTGCAGACCTCAAAGCTGTATCATTCAATGTAATCATTCACTATCAAAGCTACTTCATTTTACAGAGAGGGAAAATGAAGCCCAGTTAAGAGATCTGGTCAGGATTACATAGGTGATACATTTCAAAGGTAGGTTTTGAACTGAGATCCTCAAGCTAGTACTCTTTTTTTATTTTTTTAAACTCCTCCTTGATTCTCAGACTTTGCATTAAATTGCAAAAACGATATTCAGTTCCCCATTTCCTTTTTGAATCTAAACAAAACCAAAGCAACAGTAGCCAAGAGAGGAAAGTATAGCTCATGATCTTTGTCTTTGAGCATCTATTTTGGAGACCCTCAGTGAAACAATTTGGTCTATGGCATTTTCCACCCTACAGCAGCTCTATAATGGATGTCAGTTCCAACACGTGATTGCCAGATATTTAAAACCTTGGGATCACTCGTTCCTGCTTCTGGAATCTCTGACTGGGCATTTGTCTGTCTTTCCCATCTTGCTATCTGAATGCTTCCCAAATGCAATCACTCTTTTAGAACATGAGCAAATGGACATGGTCATAATGCAAATTCAAGTGGAGGGGTGGGTAGAAGAATCAGAGCAGGAGGAGAGGAGTTATGGCAACTGCCTAAAAACAAAGCTATGATTCTGATCTTGGTCTAAGACCAGCATGTCATTGAAATTCAATATGTTTTGTTCCTGACTTCTGAAATAAGTTATGCTTGAAAACTTCATTTTCAAATCAGTTGTTTGGAAATTAGACTATATTTTCCCATAAAAACAAAGTTATAAATGGTGATTGGACTCCCAAGTCTGCCCACTGAAACTTTTTAAATTCATAATGTAGCTGAGCTAAAATAGTCATCATCATATCATGATAATGATGATGAGAATGAGGATGAAGATGATGATAATGATGCTGATGATGATGACATATGGATCCTAAAGAGAAAGAAGCTATATGAACAAGAGGGAGACAGAAAAGGAAGAGGCCAGACCTATGGAAAACATTGTCATAGCCATCTTACCTTTCTTTACTTGTCTTTTTTCTCCTTGTCTTCCCTTCTCCTAGGTCCTTAGTGTCCTCATGTTCTAAGATCCCCTCTGGGACATCACCCAAACTGTTCCACATCCTGATAGAAAAATTGAAAAGAAATTTTGATTGAACTAATTCCTTTCACCTCTCCAAAATGTATTTGCATCAAGAATATGCTTTTTAATTAGATATTTTTTGAGGGGGCATCATTTTAGGTGGTATGACTAGGGGAAATGAACAAGTTATAATAATTCGATAAGAACAAGATGAGACACAGAAGTTGTGATGTTTTATATCACATGTGTGCATGCATGTAAGCACATGTATACATATGTGTGACATTGCCTGACTTGCTTTATTAAGCAATTACTATGTGCAGGTACCACATTTGTCATTGTCAATAAAAAGGCAAAAATAAAAATCTTTCCTGCCATCAAGGAGTTTCCATTTTATCAAAGGAGAAACCTTGTAAATATAGTAGCATTTATTGAATAAATACAAGACAGTTAAATCCAATTCAAGTAGGCTCTAGATTTTACTTTTTTTGGAGGCAAAGTTAAGTGACTTGCCTAGAGTCACACAGTCAAAAAGTATTGAAGGCAAGAGTTGAACCCAAGTCTTCCTGAAACCAGAACTCTAACCATTCACGCAATCATAAATAAATAAATATATGCATGTGTGTCTATATATACACACATACATAGACATGTATACATTGTGTGTATGTATGTGCACAAACATGTGTGTACTGGGTTGTGTTGCCTATATATGTTTCCCACATGTGTGTCTATATGCATATTTGTGTATAGGGTGTGTTGTGTTATGTATGTATTGTGTTGTGTGTTCACATAACATGCAGGTATAGACATATACATGTGTGTACACATACATGCATGTATCTGGATGTGTTTGCATGTGTGTTGTGTATGATTTTTTATTTTCTATTAAATAATTTTAAACCTTTATTTTGTCCAAAGTAATAGTTAAGGAAATAAATCAGATGCAAAATGAGCCACAGGAACATCCCATCCAAAAGAAGTAAGTGTGAGTCTAGCCATGACTTGGGGATTCTCCATGAGCAGTAGCAATTCATGAGATCCTACTTCTTCCTCCTCACCCTTCCCCCACCCAGCGCTATGTAACGCCTGCTTCTATGATATCCTATAAACATGACAGGGCTCTGATGGCTAGGATCCTCCCATTGATTGATGGCATCCTGGTGCTGTGACTACTTCTCCAGGTTAGCATTATTGGAGGGATGAAATTACCAACAGCTGCTTGAGAGAGCTATCACATGCACCAATGACTTAGATGGTTCATTGTTGCATTTCAAATTTAGCTCTTTCTTCTCTTCAATTAAAAAAAAAAGAATTTAGCCTCGATCCTCTGATTCATTTGTTAATCTTAACACTGGATGGGGGTGGAAGGATGAACAGGGTGAGGGGAAAGGAGAAAAAGGGATAAAGAATTCCCTAGGTCCTCCTAGACTGGGGGCAGGCCAACCCTGGATACGACAGCACCATGACCCCATAATAATAAAGGACTTGGTATGTTCCTCTGTATGTACATGGTCTCCTAATCAATTCTACAGACGCACATGGAGCCAGATAGTTTGAGAAAATAACAAGATTATGAAGAGAATCTTCCTTCTTCTAGTCCTTAATGAAAACAGAGTTGTGGAGTTTAGGAGGATGGGATGGCAGAGAGAAAAGGATGATTTGTGAGACTGAAAGGGACTTTAAGGGTTCCAATGCCTCCTCTGCTGCTTCTTAGCAAAGTAAACTAGGAATTCTGGCAGTTGGATAAGGACAGGGAAGAAGATAAAAATGATCTGGGAGACAGTATTACATAGGTATTGTCTCACAGGAAAAGATGTGCTAACAAATATTAATCCTGACCAGTCATTATTATCTTAAGGTCAAAGAACTCATCAAATTGTTTCCCTGAAATTTTGAAAGAAGAAAGGGGAGAGCCCTGAAAGTCTGTGATTGAGAGAGGGAGTAAGCTCTACCAAGTGGGTCATATGCTGCTGACTTGAAGGTTTAGAATGTCAAAAACAAACTTCATCTGTTCTGCAAATTTGCCAGAGGCTAACTGTGACTCGTCCAGAATTCAGTACTCTGATTCATTTGATTTTATTTTCAATGAGACGTTTAATTGCAATGATACCATTAATTGCAGTATACTGGCAAATGTTTAACAATCAGCTCTTGACAAAATTTTAAGATTAATCGCAACATTAATGTTCTCTCCATCACTTTTTAAAGTCTGGACCATCACTAAAACAATAAATTAATTTGTAGCATTTGTTGAATTCTGAAGTATCACTACTCACACTGACAATTTTTTTTAGATTTTTTTTTTTTGCAAGGCAATGGGGTTAATTGGCTTGCCCAAGGCCACACAGCTAGGTAATTATTGAGTGTCTGAGGTCAGATTTGAACTCAGGTAATCCTTACTCCAGGGCAGGTGCCCTATCCACTGCACCACCTAGCCACACCTTCACACTGAGAATTTAACAATCTGCTGACTGTGCTACACCTTTGAGGATAGAGAACTCTCAGGGAACTGTCTCAACCAAAGCAGACCCTGCAATTCAGTCTTTGATAGTTGTCAGAAACAATGAAAAGTTCAAGAGATTTACCTGTGATTAACAGGCAAAATACGTAGGAGAATAATTTGAACACAGTCCTTCTTGTTCCAAAGACAGCTCTCTATTTCCTAAGCAATACTGCCTTTTTCTGCACTAATGATCATGTCATTTTCTGGAACAAATTCATGGTTTACTGGGGATAATAAATAAAATCCAGATCTATTTCCTCATTAAAAGAAACTACATTTCTTCTATTATTTATGACTATGGTTTTTGTTGTTTTATTTACCAGACAAAAAGGTTTCCACTGCCAAGAACAGAGGAGAAACAGTTCGTCTGTGGGATCTTTAGCCTGGATCAATACGAATAATTGACACATTTATAGTGTTATAAAGTTTGCCAAGGTCTTTAATGTATCCATTATCTCATTTAATCCTCAAAAAACAGCTCTGTGAGATAGACATGACTATTAGGTAAACAAGATATTGGCTGATGCTGAGAGAGATTAAGTGACTTGTCCAGGGTCACACTACCAGTAAATGTCAGAGAGGGAATAATAATCAAAGTCAGGAAAGAAAGGAAAAGAAGGAAGGAAGGAAGGAAGGAAGGAAGGAAGGAAGGAAGGAAGGAAGGAAGGAAGGAAGGAAGGAGGGAGGGAGGGAAGGAAGGATAAATGGATAGATAGATTTTAGAGAAATCTAGAAAGACTTGTATGGATTGATGCAAAATGAAATAAACAGATCCCCCAAATTTATCCTATATTATCAATGATGTAAAATCATAAATAAAAAATTTTGAATGACTTAATCATTCTGATTAACACCATAATCAGTTATGTTTTCAGAAGAAAAATGATAAAAATGCTCTCTATCTTCTGACAAAAAGGTGGTGGATGAATATGCATGATGAGGTATACATTTTTGGAGATGACATATGAAAGTTTGTTTTGCTTAACTCTATTTATTATAGGTTTTTGCTTTTATTTTGTTTTTCAGTGGAGAGAAAGAAAAGAAATTCAAGGGAAAAATTAAGAATAGAAAAAATAAAAACTAGGAAAGAAAAAAATAGGATGATCTTATTTTCTCTAAGTTTAATAATTTCCCTCTTTCCAGTATCCCTCTCAATAGCATGGTTTGATATCCCCATTATCAACCAAGCCATAGCTTGTCAATGTCTATCTTAAAATTTGGCCTGACTAAAGCAGAGCAAGATTTTTGGTTTCCAAAGTGTGGGCATTAGGAACCTATGACGATACATAAGATTCCTTTGGGTTTTGTTTTTGTTTTGCTTTGTTGTGTGGCAGCTACATAGGAGTTTATTTAAGTTTGTAGTCAACTCAAATACCCTTGTCTCACTCACATGAAATACTATGAATCAGGACACTGTTATTATGTTCTTAGGCAATTGAATTTTTAATCTAACAGCAAAATACATTTATCCCCGTTAAATTTCATTTTGTTTATTTAATGCAATTAGCCCTATCAGGATTATTTTGAACATAACACTATTATTCAATCTGTTAGCTCTGCCTCTCGACTTTGTATCTCTCACAGTTTTGTTAAATATGCCATCTACTGCTTGTCTTGTTTCAAGTGATTGATAAAAATGTCAAAAGGGTTATGACTACCTTCACTGAAAATCTCTTTCAAGTTAAAACTGATCGATTATCAACATTCACAAAGCTACAGGTTGAAAGGGCCTTCAGAGGAAATTCAGAGGGGCTTCAGCATTCAGTTCCAATGTGGTCAAGAACTTCTTCCATCAGTATCCCTCAAGTCCTCATTCAAATACTATTTGAAGATCTACCTGGAGTCCCAACGTAGCCATTCCACTTTCGTTTAGCTCTAATTTTTTGGAAAGAAAGACAAGAGAAGAGGGAGAGCTTAATGAATGCTCCCAAGTTTTTTCAACGAAATGTGTCAAAATCTTCAACTGAAAAGGTAGGAGAACCATGGAAAATGTAAGAAGAGATGAAAAGATCTGCAAAAACTGCTATGGTAATTGGGATAGTGAGCCAGTAAAGGAGATATTAAATGATTACCTTGCTATAGTGAAGATTTGATTGAAATAATGTGATATAGACTTTTATGGACCTCATCATCGTGATTTTATGATGTGAGTAGGAGCAAAGGCACTAAGAGTAATCTAAGATCAAGATTTGGGAGGAAAGGATTGGGAACAGATTAAGGGGGAAAAGAATCAAAGAGAAGAGTATGATAGAGAGTTTAAGAGAGGGGGAATGTATCCACTGAAGAGGTGATGGTCCAGGAAAGAAGTGAAGGATCAAGAGACTGAGAGTTATGGGATGGATATAGGAGAAAGAGAAAGAGAGGGAGGGAGGAAGGAAGGAAGGAAGGAAGGAAGGAAGGGAGGGAGGAAGGGAAGGTGGATGGGAAGGACGAATGGTCTTTTCTCAAGGAACATATTCTAATAAATGTATATAAAGTTGTAGAGAGAAAGTGGTATAGAGGACAGGGAGAAAAAGAGAGGGAGAGAAAGAGAAAATAAATACAAAATAACAATAAATTAAGGTAGTTAAGGAAGGAGGGTACCATCAGTTGTTGAGATCAAAAAAGGCTTTGTGTAGAAGTTGACCTCCTTCCAGCTTGACATCTATTAGTGATTATGTGCTTTGTCTTTTAACCAGTTCCAAATTCACCTAATTATACTATCATCTTGCCCACTTTTTTCAGAAGAATGAAATGAAATATGTTATCAAATATTGTGCTAAAAACCTTGTTAAAGAATACCTACTCCATCATTGGAAAATGGCAGAATAAATTATAGTGTATGAATATAATAGAATACCATTATGCTATAAGAAATGAAGAAAAAGATTGTTTTAACAAGGCCTAAGATTTGTATAAACTGATTCCAGAGCAAAGTGAGCAGATTGAGTAGAAGAATTTATACTATAATATCAATATTTCAAAAATGGATAATTTGAAAGACTCCAATCAACTAAAGGAAATGACTTTGCTTGATTCAGAGGACCAGTGAAGAAAAGCATCACCCATCTCATGTTAAAGAGATGATAAACTAAAGTGCAGAATGAGAAATACATTTTCAAAACTGGTCAATGTTGGAATTTCTAGTACTTGACTATACAGAGATATTGTATTTCTTTTTTTCATTCATTTCAGCAGATGAGAGAAGTGAGTAAGAACAAAAGCTACATGCTAATGACTGATTTTTTTTCAATTTTTAAAAATTTTAAAAAAGGATTATTCACTTTATTCCCTTCCCCTCTCTGTTTAACAATTCTACCAATTAATCCACAAACATTTATTAAATGCTGATTATGTGCCAGGAACATAAAAAATGTAAATACTTGTGATACGGTCATACTTGGATAGCAGTGCGTCAGGGATACTATTATCTCCTTTATCTTGGCATCTATGTCTCTTACAATGAAACCCAAAATTGGCTTTTTTTTTTGTCTGCTACACTAATCTGCTAACTCATGGTAAATTTGTGGTCCAATAAAACCCTCAGATGTTTTTGAGATGATTGCTATTTAGCTATGCATAGCTATATCTTTACGTTAATGAAATAGATTTTTCAAATCCAAGTGTGAAAACTTTCATTCCTCTTAAATTTAATCCTGTTTAATTCAGTTCTAAGAATTCTTAAGGAATGGAGAGTTTTAAAGAAAAACCATACCTGTAGAGTATAAGATCTGACAGATCTTACTATCGTATAAATTCTTCAAACATAGTCTAATACTGAAGCCTGAGACCTCAACTGAGTCAGCCTTCTGAGGTCCAGCCCAGCTAATCAGAAAGAAGCTTCTCTCCAGTAGACCACTGAATTACTTGACCACTGCAACCCATGATATAAAGAAAAATACTGGATGGCCTATGATCTTGTCTAGATCCCTCCTACTTCTGCTGCCATGCTGACAGTGACAGAGATAAAGGGGAGAGGACTCAGAGGATGCTTATAAACCTTATAAACTTTATAACTTTATAAACTTTAACTTTGCTATTGATACTTTAAATGGGAGTTTCTATTCCACTGACCCAAGGAGTAAAAATACTAGAGAAGACTTTTTAAATTTAAATGAATCAGAAAAAGTTGAATTTGAATGTTACAATGGTTCACAGATTTTCAACAACATAACTAAGGACTGGTTGTGTTACTTTTTTCACACATTTAAAGGAAACATCATTTCATGGAGCATTTGATTATCTTGTAATGTGCTATTCATGATAATTATTTACCAAAAAAATTGAAATGCAAAATTTTGTCATCAACATCTGATACAGAGAATGACAAGGTAAAGAAATGACGCTAAAATGTGATAAGATTCACCAAATTAATTCAACATGTACTTTGACATTCATTAATTTCAGTACAAATGTGAAAATATAAGAAAAAAGGTGAAATATATCAGAAAACATAAATCCAAAAAGAGGAATGAGAGACACTGATGACTTTTAGACTACAAAAGACTTCCACCTTTATTTCATGATTTTTTCCAAGAAAAGAGCCAATAACTACTGAACATGGCAAGCACAGAATAATATCACATAAAATGAAATTTATTATATTTTAAAGGACAGAAAATGACACATTGATATCGGAGTCATTCCTGTGTCAGCTGTTTCTGTCCATTTGGACCATAGACTTGATGGAGCAAAGATCAAAATTAGTACAAGTCTAGAAGACTGAATAAAAATGAGAAAAAAAAATGTGGTATAATTGAAATAACTCAATCCTGACCTAATCAAATATTATTGATGATGAAAAGTTATATGTGTCTGGAAAAGAAAGAAAGGGCACAGATAGAGACCGTAATAAGTTTAACCAATATAAATCAGTTACCATAGTAAGAAGACAGAATGAGGTTAAAAAAGTGCTTTAGTCAGCAAACATTTAACTTACTTGCCAAGCAAAAATATGTGGTAGCCAGAGGCAACAACACTTCAGAATATAAAATGAAGAATAAGACAAATTTTAAAAGAAACTCAACTAAGCAAAGTTGTCCTAAGGGTATTTAAAGAAGAAAAGGGAAGGAATACCACAAAAAAGCAGGAAAATGGAGACAATTTGCAAAGATTTTTATAACAATTTTTTTTAGACATCTCAGACAGTAAAGACATCACATTTGGACTTTTTTTTAATCCAAGTACCAGATAGATTTATGGAAGAGGCATAAATAGTACTGGAAAAAAATGGGAACAGCAGTTGAATTAGAGAAGGATGCATAAAAGAGATCTGTACTGAAGGTGATACAATAGTAAAAACACTGAGGAAATCAATTCACAAGGTGTCTGAATGAGGTATGAAGGAAAAAATCTAGTATTTTATTAATGCAAAACAAGACAATAAAAACAATAATCCTATGATCCTATGAACCAACCAATATGCTTATTTTTCCCATCTACAAAAATGGTTATGAGAATCGTCTGTTCATAAATAGAGAGCATCCTCACTGAAGGTATTTGTAAGGAACATACTGGCTCAGCGTTGTAAACAAATTATTTGAGCAATTGAGAAAACACCAAAGTTCTATTTGGTTCTGACTGACAAACGTTAAAGCCATCTGACTGTATTTCATCAGCACATCTAAAAAAGATGCTATTTATCACCATATTCAAAATCAACACAGCCAAGAGATCCCTGCACTAGAGACCTCCATTCAAGCAGACACTGAACTATTAATAACTGCTATGAGTCCAGTTATTTGATAACTAGTACATGGTGAGAACTTAATAAAGTAAATATTTTTTGTTGACTGAATCTGTATCGAATTAATTGACTCTATCATATTGCCTACATTTCTTCATATTCTCCACAAGAATCTATGATATCATTTATCTAGGGGATTCCCAGGAATGCCAGCTGGCACCTTCTCTACAACTTAGGGTCTTGGAGTGTTGAAAGATTAAACGATTTGTTCAGGAAAACAAAGATAATATGTAAGAGGTGGGATTTAAAAACCCTGATCTCCCTGGCTTTGAGGGGCATCTGAGTGGTACAGTGGATTGGAACGCTGGACCTGAAGTCAGGAAGACTCATCTTTCTGGGTTCACATCCAGCCTCAGAAATTTACTAACTGTATGACCCCAAGGCAAGTCAGTAAGCTGTGTTTGTCTTAGTTTCTTCATCTAGAAAATGAACTGGAAAAGGAAATGGAAATCCACTCCAGTATCTCTCCAATAAAACCCCACATGATATCATGAAGAGTAGAAGATGACTTAAAACCCTTAAAAAATTAGGTAAGGTTAGTGTAGCAAAACCTGTTCTAAATGAAACTATCCTGGTTCTATATAATCACCACTTCCTTTTTAGATGTTGCTATGTTCATATTTAATCATCTTTTTAATAATCTATTCTAGAATCAATTGAGTACATAGAACTATCATGTATAGATGCTATTCATTTCCCAATTTTGAAAATATGACCATTTTCTCTTTTCCAGTCCTATAGTACATTTCTCATTCTCCATGGTCTTCTCTTTCAGTTTTCTTTTTTATTATGAATGAAACAAAATTCAGTATTTCAATATGGGAAGAAAAATATATAGTTTGGGACCTTTTGAATATGTGCTTAATTTAAAAAGCATTGATAAAATTTGTTCTATTTGTTAGCTGCATGGCCTTAAAAGAGTTATTTGACCTCTGTCAGACTCAATTTCCACAACTGTGAAATTTAAGTCACAATGGTACTTTACCTCACCATTATTCTTATTTTTCAACCCATCATATGCCAGTCATAATGATAAATACTGTGAGTACAAAGAAAGGCAAAAGACAGACCCTACTCTCAAAGAGCTCACATTTTAATGGGGGCACTCTGTGTCCCAACAAGATAAATTGGGTATAGATTTAGGGAGAAGACATTATACTTAAGGAAGATCAACAAAGACTTCTTGTAGAAGGCTAGGAGATGAAGATGAAGAGGGAGAACATTCCAGAATGAGAGACAGCCAGTGAAAACAGAGTCAGGAGAGGCACTGTCATATAGGAGTAAGAAAACTCTGTATCTCAGTTTAGCAATAAGAATAGAGGAAGAGAAATGAACATTCAGGATGAACTATAAAGACTTAAGAAACCAAGAAGGTCATAAGGCTCTGTGAATAAAGTCAGAGTTTAGAAGTCAACAACATGTAAAGAAAAAAGTCCCAGGTCATTCATTTATTGATCAAACATGAAACAATGGTGCAAGACACAGGTCTAGATAATGGTGGGCATGAAAGAAAATTTAACCTAGATCTTATCTTCTGAGTCAAATCCTCCTGGATTGGGATAAAATGAAACACTTGTCAACAGATCAACAATTAACAAAAAAGAAGTTAACAGAATCAATCGAGAGAAATGATTATTTCTCTTTTAATTTGATAACACCAATTATTAAATTAGCATCAAGGTTTTTTCCTTTCTATTTTTTTCATTCAAAGCTCAATCTCTCAAAGACATTTCTGACCTTACCCCAAAATTTAGCCCATCCAAATCATCTTATCTAAGTGGAATTCTTACCCCCAACATATTCATTGTTCACTGACAATAGAAGACATATCTTTTTGCATACAGAGCCCAAAGCAGAAGTGGAAAGGATTGAGATGAGTCTCTCTTTTTCCTTGAATGACAGAATCAAAGTCACAACCCCAAGCCCTTCATTAGAATAAACCCGCCTTTATTATAATATCCATTCTCTCATCAGTTATTAACCAGTCAGAGTCCATTTCTGTCAGGAACATCTTCTCTTCCAAGGGCTTATAAGCATGACTTCCCTGATTTATTTTGGCTTACAAGAGAATGTCAAATGACCATTTTATTAATTATATGCTCATCATAATTAATAAAACTATGAATTATACCCAGAAACTACTTCTCTTGGGCTTTTTCATTTGTCACACGATAACAGAGAAAGGATACTAAGTAGAGATAAAGCATCAGTTCCCTTATCTCCATATAGAAATGTGTTGGGTGATAAAGAAATTTATTGGATGATCATTAAGTCCTAGACTACTGATTCCTCTGGGCTGACCTCTGAAGGTTCCAGGGAAGTGAGAAGTCCCATCAACATCTGAAACCCTGGTTCCCTGAACTAATCAGGCTTCTTTTCTTTTAGGGGAAAATTGGCTTAGTCTACATAACAAATACCCAAGGAGATAAGACCCCTACTGCTCTTTTAAAATTTTATATTATATATGTATATGTGTAATGTAAATTTGTAAATTAATAAATAAGTAAATAAAATAAATTTATTTTTATTTATATACATAATTTTACATTATATGGGGAAAGTTGCATAAACAAATAAGGCATTTGCTTTGTGATGGGAAAAGAACAAAGCTTAAAATTAAGATTTGATTGAAAGTTAGTTCTGACACATCACGCTTAGAATCTTGGGGTAAATCATTGAATTTTTGAATCTCATTTTCTCCTCCATTAAATGAAAGCACTGGATTAGACCCCTTTCCCAGCTTGGATTTTATGAGATACAACAAAAAAAAAATGAAAAAATCAAGAATTTCACACAAAGTATCATGAGACCTATTTGAAGGAAAAATGACTTTCAGTGGGGGATCATGAAGTAGAGGTGGAATATAAAAGCAAAGAGATCAGGGAAGGCTTCATAAAGGAGGGACCATTAAACTGAGGCTGGAGGAGATTTCAGTGGATTATGCTTCATGGGAAAAGGTACAAAGGGGACATGTGGGAGGGAAAGGAAGCAGGGTCAGAAAATCCATTTTAGGAATGGGAGACAGCATCAGCAAAGGCAAGAAGAAAACAGAGAAGGTAGACGAGTGTAGAGTGAAAGAGGAAAACGTCAAAAAGGGAGATTGACTTTGGTTGTGGAAGACATTGAAAGAGCTGAGTATCAGGGAAGCAAGGCTATCCCTGAAAATCCCAGAACAAGTCAGTGCAGCTAACATACATGGTTTTGTTTTATTTGGATTACAGAAAAATGTCATGGGGTGAATACACTGTATACAATGCCTTGTACTGTCTAGTCTACACATATTTTAAAGTTAATCTCCTTTGGCTTCCTCTGAGTAATTGAGTGTGCAACTTGCTCTTCCCCAGTTCAGTGAGTCACTTGTGCCTATTTTGAAGGCACAAGTGCTCAGCTGGGGCTGGGTTCTGAAGCTACAAGCAGGGTCAGCAGCCCTCCTGGCTTCCAAGTCCCAGGTCATAAAGAGCCTCCAGGCAATCTGGACCATAGCTCCATGTTCCAGAGGCCATTGAGTGGCTTCCTCTGCAAGACTGATTCCCCAAACCCTCCCTCCCAACCTTCAGCTTGGGATCTGGCACACTTACACACATACAAACATACCACACAGACACATCAGACACATACACACACCATACACAAATATACCACATACAGAGACACACAAACCCAAACACACACCACACACAATCATAGATACCACCACATACAGACACAAATACACAGATACATACACACATCACAAACACATACCACACACAACACACACCCCACACAGAGAACACACACCATGAGACACATACAAACCATACACAAACAAAACATAACCGACACAGGCACCACACACAAAGGCACACACCACACACACTCCTCTCACAGATATACCACACATACAGGCAAACAAACAAGCACAAACCTACCACACACATACAAGCACACATGCCCCACAGATACAAGCACATACACAACACACAGACCCACCACACACACACACACACACACACACACACACGCACACACGCACACACGCACACACACATCTGCTAGTGACATTTCCTTGTATAAACACTGACTTTTGTCCTCCCAGTGGGAAATCCTGTTGGGCCTCCAGAGGTGACTTCAGTGGCTTCTGCAGGGGCCAAATTCTTGGGGGGCAGGGCTGGAAGGGGGATGGAAAGCCTGCAGGCCCAGGCCTTCCCAGCCTGGGGGCCTTGTTTTTCCAGCTCCCCCGTGGCAGCCTCTGCAGAGAAGGCCTATTTACAAATGAAAAGGAAATTCTCAGTTCATTGGGGATGACTCACTCCTAGTTTACTGGGTGGTTCACACGCTGAGGCCGGAACAGGAAGGCCCTCATTGTGCTCAATTGTTTCCCTGAAAGCCTTTCTGAACAACAGCAAAAGGAAATATTACAGTTTGGCCTTCAGCCAGCCAGGCTGCTCTGGCCTTCCAGGGCTTCCCATGTTAAGTTGGATGGGGCTGGAATCTGCTCCCTTTCCTTCTCCTTGTCCCTCTCCTCTTCCCTTCTTCGTCATCCTCCGCAGCCCGTCCTCCTTCATTCCTTCCTCCATTCTTTTCTTCCTGCCTATTCTCTTCACTTTCTCCCTCCATGGCTCTCCTTCAGGATCCCTTCTCTTAGACTCCCTCTTCTTCCTTTTCCTAGCTTTAGGCATTTCAGTCTGAGTTTTGAATTAAAGGGCTGTCTTTCCCAGCAAGAGGGCCCCAGGGAGATTTAAGATGACTGGATGGTCTCTTCCCTACCTCCCCACACATAACCCCCATGATTTAAGATGACTGGACTGGCTTCTCCCCCTGCTCTACCCCCAAGAGTCTTTGCCATTTCTTTTATGTACCTATTTCATGTTTGGTGGCCCCATAGGAGGTGCTCTGACACCACCACCCACTGAGATGTGGGAATAAAATATGAGCTGCCTTCCCTCTGAAACCTCCCAAACCGCTCCTTGGATGTGTTTACTCCACCAGGGCCAGGCTCATTGGGTGGGGAGCCAGCCTTTCCATAGGGTGGGGGTGGGGGTGGGGGTGGGTGGGGAGGAGCTGGGAAGTAGAGAGAGGCAGCAGCATCTGTCTTGGCCAAGAAGAAGCCCAGATAAGACAGTGGAGGATATGAAGAGAGCCAGAATTAGCTGATCCATTTGAGAAGTGACACCATCCATCTTCCCATGATGTACATGAGGAAGGCCAACCAGACCCAGCAGGGGCTTTGTCTCTATTAAGGTTTTATGGAAACCAAAGGGATCAACATGTTTTCTATGTAAGCTGAATGTCACAATAGGAAAACTGATGAGATTAGGGGCAGTGAAATTGTTTCCAACTTAAAAGGGATTGTCTCCATGTCCTGCTTCCAATGCTTGGAGATTTTTTCCCATTACTTTGGAATAAAAGCTGGCATTTTAATAGTTCTTTACATATTATCTCATTTGATATTTAAAATAAACCATCAAGATAGGTACCACAGATACTATTATCCTCATTTTATAGATGAAGAAACAGACCAAAGTGAGCAAGCTATCTTAAGCCCTTTCCACTTTTTCCTCTATGCTATCTTGTGTGGGATCCCATCAACTCTCATGGTTTCATTTATCATCTCTAACAAAGATGACTCCATTCTAAAAGACTTGTGATGGAAAATGACATCCATATCCAGAGGAAAAACTATGGAGTCTATCAACATCTATAGTTTCATTTTTAAAAATGTTTTAGATTTTTTTCTTGCTCTTGGTATTTTCCCTATTGTTCAGATTCTTCTTTTAAAACATGAAAAATGTGGAAATATGTTATACATGATTGTTTATGCAACTTTCCCCATATAATGTAAAATTATATATATATATATAAAATACATGATGAACTATGTAAGATTACTCATTGTCATGAATAGGAGAGGGAGAAAGGCAGAAAAAGGTGGAACTCAAAATCTTACAAAAAATCAAGGTTGAAAACTATCTTTACATGTAATTGGAAAAATAAAATAAAATTTTTAGCATTTTGATTCTTAGACTTATATCTAACCCTTGTGTATATATATATGTGCATATGTGATCACATACAAACACATATGCATACATGCATATGTGTGTATAAAATTTTTCACAGAACTGGTTGCTAAATATTTTACCAACACTTCCCTGAGTATATTGAGCATCAGGTATGCCAATAGAGTTGGAATGTGGAGTACATAAGGACAAGTATTATGTGATCAGTCTGGAGAGAGAGATTTGAATCAGATTACGAAGATCTTTAATTGCCAAACATTGGAGTTTGGTTTTGACCCTAGAAACAATAGAAAGCCACTGGACTACAGTTAATCCAAAATAAGATAAAATAAATGGTCTCAGAAAATCTCAAAAAATGTTGAGCATTTCATTTGCTACTTTATAATGCCAACCAGTTACAAAAGCTATTGTCATTCAAGTTAATTGCTTATAATATGAGCCATAGTTGCATTGGACTGTCTTATGGCTTAAGGGTAGAGGAATGGAAAGGAGGTCCTTAAGTCTGCAATCCCTGGGACAACAGCCCTAATGAGACCAAGACCTTGAATTAGATTCGTGTCTGTGTGTGTGTGTGTGTGTGTGTGTGTGTGTGGTCTAGTTAGCTTCAAGATGTCCTATAGCCACAAATTCTCCCCAGATCCCAACCTAGATTAGAAAGGACAAAGCTGTCACTGTCCAAAAACTTGTGGGGTAGTACACAGAGTACAGAGCCTGTTATCAGAAATACTTGAGTTCAAATCTGACCTCAAACACTTACTGTGTGACTCTGGGCAAGCCTCTTTATGAGTGTTTGCCTCAGTTTCCTCATTTATAAAGTGAGAATAGTCATTATAGCACATATCTCACAGAGTTGCTGTGAGGATCCAGTGAGATAATAACTGTGCCACACTTAGTAGTGCCTGATAAACAGGAGCTATTATTAGTAACTATCATCATCAACATTAACTATTGTTGCTGTTATTAATATTATTATTCCTGAAAACTCAGCCCAAATAATTTGACTGAATAATTTAATGTGAATATGTTTCCTCTCTCCCATTTAGGCTGTAAGATCTGTGAAGGCAGGGACCATATTTTGATTAACTTGGTCTCTTCCACCATGGCTTCCATATATAAAAGAATCACTGTGATCCATTGGCCAGGATGAAGACTGGGAACCTTCCATAGGACATGGGTTCAAATTCTTGGATCTGTGGGATAGTGGGCACATCACTTAGATGGCCTGGCCCTGTACTTTCAAAATGAAGGGTGAAAGAGGATGACCTCAAAGGACCCTTTGAATTCTGAATTTATGATCCTAGCAGGCAAATGGTGGTGGGTCTAGACTAGAGTGTCACCTCTGCACGTTTGAGATTAGTTTGAAAACTTAATACTCTCTTCAAACTATTTCTCCTGCTTTGAATTTTTTTTTACTTTTTCCTTTAAACTTCTGGAGGAGGGATTATAAAGGGAGGGGAGAGCATCAGAACGACCAAACAACTTTTGTGTGGCCCAGTTGAAAGTGGATACATATGAAAAAATAGCTAAGTCACACAGAATTTAAAAGATCTGCAGAGCCTGCAGCAATGGACTATATTTCAGACAGAAGAAGGACGGCTGCTCATGGTATGTTATTAGACAAATACTTGTTCAGTTTGAGAAAAACAAGAATTTTCCAGACCTCCAACCAGAGACTTTGGGCATAGAAGGTAAGCCATGTGGTTTATGGAGACTCACAGAAGGGGTTGGTTAACCAAACCCATGTTCATAGGGAGAAGAGCCAGTAGTAGATTTTTAAAAATGTTTTATTGATTTTTTTATATCATTTCACTTTTCAATCCTCCCACCCCAGTACCACTCTGACAGTACAAAGTACATTTAAGCAATACAAATGAATACATTGACAGACTCTTATCATTAGATCCTTCTTGAGTCAAACATGGCCATTGCATTGATGTGAATGTTGATATTTTAAAGTTATTTGCCTTTACAATATCATGGTCATTTTGTAGTATTGTTCGCTTGTTTCTGATTGTTTTGGCCTATTTTACATCAATTCAAACATCTCTCCATGGTTTTTCCCCTTTAAATTTCTCACATTAATCATTCCTGGCAGTGTAATACAATCCTATTCCACTCACATAGCATGCTTTGTCCAATGAAAGTTAAGGCAGCATAGCATGGAGCTGAGCTTGGACTCAAGGATACCTGGGCTCACATATTACCTTGGACACTAGTTATAGGACCCTGGGCATGTTACTTAACTTCTCTGCTCAGGAGAAAAGTGCCTGGGACATATTCCATGTCACTCATCTGTTACACACAGATTCTCATACAAGGAGATCCTGCACTGACAGAAGTCAAAGACTTCTCTGTATCCCCCAGTTGATAGGCATCTACTTTTTAAACAGTTTTTTGCTACCACAAAAAAAAAAAAAGTTATTCTGAGGAATAATTGGGACTTTTCTTTCTGTCTTTGACTTCCTTGGGGTGGGTATATGACCAGTAAGGATAATGCATTATCTATTGGTCTTCTTTTGTGAGGGACAGTGCCTCTGCTATGTTTTAGGGAAGCACCAATATGCTGTTTGCCTATTTCATCCTTCCTTATCATATTTCCCCACGTCATTATTCTGTTTGCTTTGTGTATATACTCTCTGTTTTTATCAGTTAGATCAACAGTGGGGCCTTCCATTTCTTTTCTACTTCCCAGACTGCTTTGGACTATATGTATATACCACAAGGATAAATTTCTAGAGTATGTTAAGGGGATTTACAAAGTACTTTTCTTGTGCTAAGATGCACAGTGGGTAGAATTTAGGCATTAGAGTAAGAAAGACTCTGACCTCAGGCATTTACTAATCATGTATCCCTAAGGAGGTTTCTTTACCTCTGTTTGCCTCTGTTAAAGGGATTACCTACCTCATTAAGGCTGTTTTAGGGATGAAATGACAGGTAAAGTATGCTGAAAACCTACATAATAGTAGCTAATTATTAACAAGCCTATGTTATTTGTCCTTCCATCTCAAAAATAACCAAGTCATCAGGTATTTGATGCTATGACATGCAAGTGAATTGGATTTATGGGGGGGGGGGGGCTGTGCAAAGTCAGTCTCACTTTTTCCTCTGGAGGTAACTGGGTTCCATAGTTATATATATATATATGGATCAAGACACCTGGACATGGCCCTGGATGCAGTGGGAGACCTGGACCTTTTAAAATTCTATAGTCTTGGGGCAGCTAGGAGGCTGACTCCTGGAGTCAGGAGTACCTGAGTTTAAATCCAACCTCAGACACTTGGTAATTACCCCGCTGTGTGGCCTTGGGCAAGCCACTAAACCCCATTGCCTTGCAAAAAAAAAAAACCCTCTATAGTCTTTAACAAACCTGTGAGGTAGGTAATAGAATCATCATTGATATTACCAAAAACCCAAGATAAACACCAGCAAATATCTCAACTTCCAATCCAACAAAAATCCCTTCCTACTATTTCATAGTTTCAAATCAATGAGTGAATATATAGGGAAGTCAGGAGACCCTGAACACTAGTCATGAACTCCATTATCACTGCCATAGATCTGAAAATAGCAGAGGGTTTCTTCCAGATTGTCTAATAAGGGGCACCTAGGTTTCACAGTGAATAGAGAACTGGCATTGGAGTCAGAAGGACCGGAGTTCAAATCCAGCCTCAGACACCTGACACTTGCTACGTGACCTTGGGCAAGTCACTTAACCCTGATTACCTCACATCCAGGGCTCTCTCTGGTTGTTCTGATTCATATCTGGTCACTGGACCCAAATAACTCTAGAGGAGAAAGTGAGGCTGGTGATTTAGTATTGTACCCCTTCAGTCAAATTCAAACCATTTCCTTATCACTGGATCACCTACCTGATATGATGATCTTTGAAAATAAAGAGAGCAAACATCATCATCATCATCATCATCATCATCATCATCATCATCATCATCATCTCTACAAAGGGAAGAGGCTTAATAGTTACCAAGCAATGACTTCCCCACCATTGACCTGCATTCTAGCTCCTCTCTTTCCTCAAAGCCTACTTTCTCCAGTTTATTTCAGTTTAAAAAGCATGATCTATTATCCACTGAGTGAATGTAAATGATAAAGAACATATATTTCTTTAGATACAGTATCCATGCATTCAAGGAAATACAAAGTCATTCCAAGAGGGAGAGATTGCCAATACCCAAAGGCAGGGAAGGAAAGAAATTAGAGAATGGGGTATCATGAAAGACCAACTTGTAAAATGTCATATCTGAGCCATGCCTTGAAAGAAAGAGGTTCTAAGAAAGTCTGAGACATTGTGAAAAAGAGTATTTTCTAGCTCCCTCCAAATTCTCCAAAGTGGTTTATCATAAGTTACTCTGCACAAGCCAGTTTCAGTTGTCCATCAGATTAAATAGTCATGTCTGGCAGCACATTGCCCAGGGACCCAGGTGACATGAGGGCACTTGTGGGGGGAGGGGAGAAAGCTGATGAGCCAACTCAGCACATGGCCCACTAGGCCCTCATTAAATTGTAAGCCACGTGGCTAAATAAGACCATGTAATTTCTCCCCTGCTATACCTGGAATTGCCTCTAATTTAGGTACCTCTTTTCAGCATAATATGCTTAATTTAGCCAGCACAGGGTCCCAATTAATTGCTAATAGACAGCTGTAGCGAAATGCATATATTAAAATGTGCTGTATAGTGCATGCAAAATTCAATTAGCATTATAATTTCTCCAAACATCTTAACAGTGAGATTAGTGTTTGAAGGCTAACTGCTACAAGACCAGAATAACTTGGGTAGCTAGCTATCTGCTTCAGCAGATGGGAAGCTTTTAAGTCTCTTGTGCTCCAGTGGTTTTGCTCCTCTAGTTGGGAAGAGTTCCATGGAGGAAAAGGAAAGGCTAAGCAGGGTATGTAAATATTCTCTGACTGGGGTCTAAACAGAAGCTGTGAAGCACCAAGGGTTGTCCCATAACCAACAGACTAGATCAAAATGTACCTTGGGGCAATTGCGCAAGGCCAGTTTCAAGAAATCCTGAAAATTTGGGAGTCTGTGGCTATTTATCTCATAAAAAGGGACTGATTTTATTGTTCTCTTTGTTTTACTGAGACACTGAAAAGTCAGTTCATCAATTTTGTTAGTGATAGGGTATGATGTAGCAGAAAGAGCTCCTTGTTTGAAACTCACTTTTAAAGTTGACAAGTTGCTTCTTCCTGGGTAAATCCCTTAACTTATCACAACTTCAGGTTCTTCATTCATAAAATGGCAATAACAACAACAATAATAAATTGTAGCATCTATCTCATAGAGTTGCTGTTAAGACTGAAAACTCAGGAATGGAAGAGCCCAGCAGGCACACTAGACTGATACTATCGCTTTTACAGATGAGGGAATAGAGACAAACACATGTTAAGGGATTCACCTGGGATCAAAGAGTGAATAACTGCCTGAGGCCAGATTTGAATGCATATGAGAGATATTCTGAAGGTAAAATCAATAGGACTTGGAAACATTAGAAATGGAGGATGAGAGAGAGTGAGGAGTCAAGGATGACCCCCATGCTGCAAGCCTGGATGATAGGTGAAATAATGCTACCCTTAATAGTGATAGGGAAATTAGAGGAGGGGAGGGTTAAGGGATGGGAAGTAGGGAATAATGAGTCCAGTTTTAGACATGTTAAGTTTCAGATGTCTACAAGAGAACCGGTTTTGAGATGTGCAGTAGGCAATTGAAAACTTGAGGTCAGGAGAGAGGTTAGGATTGGATGAATAGATTTGAGGACCATCACGGTAGAGATGATAATTGGATTTATTGAAATTGATGAGATCACCAAGGAAAACAGAATAAAGGGAAAAGAAAAGAGGGTCCAAGAAAGACCACCATTAGTGGTCATGACCTAGATAATGATTCAGCAAAGGAAATTTAAAATGAATGGTCAGTTAAGTAGCAGAAGAGCCAGGAAAGAACAGCAACTGAGAGCTAGGAAGAAGACATTATCAAGGAAAAGAGAATGACCAATGACATCAGTTTAAGGTTTCAGAGAAGTCAAGAAAGAGGAGAATTGAGAATAGGCCATTATATTGGGCAATTTAGAATAAGAGTGAGAAGAGAATGTGATAAAAGGTAATAGTAATAGATCAATGGAGGGGTTTTGAAGAGAGGCATAAGAGCATGTTTATAGGCACTAAATGGTCACAAAGTAAAGGGAGAAGTAGAATGACAGTGGAGAAGTATTAATAATGGAATTCTGTGTGTGATTGCAAGATTAAAGATTATCTCTGTGTGTAACTGAGATAGGGAGAAGGAATAGAGCAAATGAAATGAGGAAGTTGAGGAAGTTGGATATTAAGGTGTTTGAGAGAGGATCAAGCAATATGTATACTGAAGTCCCCTAGTATGAGGGCAAGAGATGAGAAGGATGGAAAAACTGAGCAAAACAATGACATCACTGAGGAAAGAAAGGGCATACCTTGGAAGTCAGTAAAGACCAGCTCCTGAAATTCTGAATGGCTGCTAGATGTGAACTGAGCGGCTCTCAAAGGAGAATAGATTTCTGAGTGATAAACTAGAGGCTAGGATTAGAAGTGACTATGGAAAATGAGTAATATTCTAACTCTTCCACTTCAACCAGTATTTTGGAGGGAAGGGATGAAAGTACAAATAGTGGGGAGAGGGAGCAGAAAGGCTGTGTCAACAGGAGGGAGCCAGAAAATAGAAGAAGCAGGAAAGAAAAAGTGTTAAGATGAAAGTGAATTAGTTCCTTATGGACTAAGTATTTCAGAGAGCACAGTGGAAGAGCTGAGTAATTTTAGAATGACAAACTGTAGGTATTGAGTCAAGGGGAATGGGGGAAATGGAGTGGTCAGTAAGGGGCAAAAAAAAGCAGTCTGAATGATAACAGGAGGGTATGGCTAGGTGAGGTTTTATTAGTCACTGACAAATGATTTCAGGTAAGGTATCCATATCCCTAGTGGTTTGGACTCAAAAGTGGAATCCTTAGAGAATATATGGTGCTTCATATGGGGAACAGTGGGAAGAGTCAGTAGAATGGGGTTTCTCTCCTTGCCTTGCAGGGAGGTTAGACCTAACCGGGACACAGGCAGAAGCATAAAAGAATGCTGTTTCTCTCCTTCCAAGAAAGGCAGAACCAGGTCAGGCAAAAAGATAGGAGAAGGAACAGGATGGAATAAAATCTCTCTCCCTTCCCTCCATTCAGGAAGAGGATAGGTGAGAAGACTGATACCATGGAAAAGCATCTCTCTGGCCCCTGCAGGTAGAAAGGGTCCCATGCAAGAAGGAAAAGGCCAGCAGAGGAGACCCAGTGTGACAGATATATTTTTTAAGATGATTTTTATAGAATATTGTCAGAGGTACCAAATAAATCACTTCTTTATTAACATTAACAAAAACAATTTTTTTTTAGGTTTTTGCAAGGCAAATGGGGTTAAGTGGTTTGCCCAAGGCCACACGGCTAGGTAATTATTAAGTGTCTGAGACCAGATTTGAACCCAGGTACTCCTGACTCCAAGGCCAATGCTTTATCCACTATGCCACCTAGCTTCCCCAAACAATTTCTTTTCCTTAAAAAAAATAAATCATTTGACCTGTTATAGGTAAATTATTCCTGTAATTTGGGTCTCAACAATGAACTTGAAAAGGCAATGAACATCAAACTAACATTAATAGATTTGTAAGGTGTTCAAGTTGAAAGATATCCAAAAAATCACCCAGCCCAACCACCTCATTTTAGAGATAGATAGATAGAAGGATAGAGAAGGCATTGAATACTGCCAGTTACTGTACTTGGTGCTGGAGATACACATTCAACAAGCAATAGTTCTAATGGTAGAAGGAGATGCATAGAACAGAACTGATATGGATATGGGCAGATCTGCCCACAGTGTGGTTTGGAATTGGTGACTGGGAAATAAAAGTAGAGACCTGGTTCTATTCAAGAAGAGATGGAAAAATTCACTTATTCTGTCCCAGTAAGTTTCCAGAAACAGAATCCCGGATTCAGGAATGATGATGTAGTAAAAAAAGAGGTAATGGATAACAAAGGTGATGAGTACAGGTGATATCATTTGTGGGTCCAGTAAAAGGACATGACTTGTCCAAAAGACTCATAGGAACATAGGAGAGCTTTTAGCAGATCCATACCTGGACATAATATCCAGAAGATCTGGGTTTCAAATCCCACCTAAGATATTTAGTAACTGTGTGACTGATTATATTATTTAATCTCTATGAGCCTGAGTCAGTTTATATCTGTTAAATGCAGATCATGATAGCACTTATCTCACATTTATTGCAAGGATAAAATGCAATAATTTATGTAAAGCATTTTGCAGACCTTGGAGGGATAAAAAAAATTTGATTATTAGCATTAAATGGATTAAGAAATTTATACCCAAAATTCTAAGTGATTCATCTAAACCAACAGCAGACAGGATTAGACCCAAGAGGATGATAGCTTGTATTTTATGAAATTTAAAGGTTTGCAAAGTGCTCTACAAATATTATCTCATTTTTATCTTCACAACAACTCTGAGAGGTTTATATACAATTATTATTTCCATTTTAAAGATGAGCATGTAACAGGCTGAAAGAGATTAAGCAAATTGCCCAGGGTCATACAGCCAGAAAACATCAGATCAGATTTGAACTTGGATCTTCTTGATTGTGCAAACCAACTGTCAAGCTCCATTGACCCCAGTTCAACCCTTACTGCTTCTACACCATGCTCCTTCTCTAGCTAGATCACATTAATGGCAAAGTCAGAACTAGAATCCAGATGTGCAAATTCCTAGTATGACATCTACTCTATCTCTATCTATCTATCATCTATCTATCTATCTATCTATCTATCTATCTATCTATCTATCTATCATCTATCTATCTATCTATCATCTATCTGTAATTGCCTTTCCATAGCAAAGGAAATAGCTCTGTGTACTCACTGCCTCCTTTATTTCTATCTACAGACATAAATGCTGCCTTTATATACACCCTTGCATTGCAAAGAGGCTGTGGATTTATTTTGTGATAAACAGAAATATGGAAAGACCCTTTCTACATTTACTTTTTGCCCAGAATTTTTAGTACTGTTTCTGGGGTAAATAGTTCCATGAAACACAAAGTTCTCAAATGAATTTCTAATTTCATCACTTCAGAGTTCCCTCCAATGATACAGATTGTGACATATCTATATCCTACAAAATGTTCCTCATCTGGGTGCACTGGCTTCTTAGAGGCCTTTGCCTCTCTCCTGATATGGTTAGAATATCAAAGGAACACTGTGACCTTCATCTGTTATCCCTTGTCCTCACCATGTGACCAGTCCATCTTCTCTCTATGTCATACATTCTTTCATAACATCTTTTACTTCTGTTTTTCCTAAAAGTTCCTCATTAATGAAAGTTTGCAACCTGTTCATACCTACTTTGAACCTTTCCACTCTCCAGATGATGCTTATCTTTATTTCTCCAGAAGCAATGGAGATTCACATCTCTGTCCCATACAACATTAATCTTTGCTCTTATGCTCTTATGGGAAGCATGGGGTCCAGAAGAATTTCCTGAAATTTCCTGAATTTTTTTAAAACAATCCATGTCCCTCTCCTAAAGGAAAACACACACACACACACACACACACACACACACACACACACACACACACACACACAAACAACCTCTGAATCCAACTCAATATCCATCTGTTTGTCTTTCCTTGATAAGTCTGATAGGATGTCCATTTAGATGCATACTGAAACATGTGCATTTGTTCTTTCCAGTGCAAATTGTCAGGCTAAATTCCTTTGAGGGCTTATAGAACTCTTCCAGGAGATTCCAAAATGTCTTGGGGTTTGATGCAATCAATTAATGAAATGCAAATATAAGCATTTGTATAATCTCATCATCCACAAGAATAAGTCTTTCCTCAAGCTGGATTCTTCATTGGATCTCTGCCATCATTAGAATTAATTCTTTTAATGAGCATATAGCTTCCTAGTTTTATGCTTTGATTAATGTTTATTTTCAGAGTGTCATTGAGCAGGTTTACTTTTATTGTTACATCTTCTGAGCAACTTTGGCCAATCTTGATGAATGGACACAACACCTTGTTGTGAAAAAGCATTTAAGATATAACTTCGTTCTACTGAAGATAATGGTTTTCTAACCTGGAAAGACTTACATGAACTGATGCAGAGTGAAGTAAGCAGAATCAGGAGAACATTGTACAAATCAAGAGCAATACTGTGTGATGATCAATGATAATAGACTTAGCTCTTCTCAACAATAGAGTGACCAAAGAAAATTCTGAAAAATTTGAAATGTAAAACACCATCCACATCCAGAGAAAGAACTGTGGAGTCTAAATGCAGACCAAATACAATCACATTGAATTTTTTATTTTTATTTCTTTCTCATGATTTTCCCCTTTTTTCTGATTCTTCTTTTATAACACAACCATAATGGAAATGCATTTAATATAATTGTACATGTATAACTTAGATCACCTGCTCTCTCCCTCTCTCTCTCTCTCTCTCTTTCTCTCTCTCTCTCTCTCTCTTTAGGTTTTTTTGCAAGGCAATGGGGTTAAGTGGCTTGCCCAAGGTCACACAGCTAGGTAATTATTAAGTGTCTGATGTCGGATTTGAATTTAGGTCCTCCTGACTCCAGGACTGATGCTCTATCCATTGTACCACCTAGCCACCCCCTCTCTTTTAATATCTACATATACATATTAATATATGTTCATATATAGTGTGTGCTTCTATAGGTATATGTGTAGGTTCCAATATGACTGCTTTTCCTATCATTTCTAACTTTAGTAACATTTCTTCTCTATAAGCTCCTAAGAGACTTTGATGTTAAGATCTAAATGTGGCACGTACACTATCCTTGATAAAGAAAATATTTTTTTAAAATTATCTTTACAAATCTTTTTCTATTTGTCTTCTCTTTGAGCTCATCTTTCATTTTCATCTTTAAAAAGTTTTCCAATAACTTTGTTTCATTAGATATTTTGCCAAGTCTTCTCTAGACTGCTTTAACTCTCTACTGCTTCTCTTAACTTTATAAAATGACACTGCTCAAAATTGTCCATCATCTTTCTTCATTATATTTTACAAATGAATTTATATTCTAACTTCATATTGTCTTTGGCAGCCACTTCTCTCCATATGGCAAGTAAGACAATTGCTTCATGACCAGGGCTTTCTAAGAGTTTTTTTGGTTTCCTTGTCTAGCACTTAATTTATTTTGGTTTAACTTCCAGATGAAATTATTATACTGTATTATAAATGGTGTCAATTTAATTTTTTGTCTGTTTTCCATTTTATTTTCAATTGCTTAACCTCAGATTTATGCTTAATTGTCCAATCTCCTTCACAAAACATGATCACTTGCCAAATTTATCATTTTTTTTTACCTTCACACTATCTCTCAACTTTATCCCTTCTCAGAATCATTACCTTTATTCAGTCCCTAAGCACCTAGATTATTCCATAGGCTTCCCTGCTTCACCCTTTCTCATCTTCCCCCACTCCAATCCATACTCCAAATAGCTTCTAAAGAAATTTTCTTTAAGTGCCGATCTCACCATAACACTCCGCTGATAAACTCCATTGGCTCCCTGTTGCCTATAGAATAAAATAAAAAGTCTTTGGTTACGTTTTAAAAGTACTTCAAAATGACCCCAACACACAATACTTACTCCCCTTCCAGCACTATACACTCTAGTCAAGCTGACCTCCTTTCTTTTCCCCATTTGTGACTCACCATTTACTAACTCCGTGATCTTGTACTAGCTATCATCTGTGCCTAGAAGGCACTCCCTTCTCATTTCTGCTTAACAGACTCTCACTTCCTCCAAGACATGGTGCCACTTTCTGATGTCCCCAACTTCTAGAATTCTCTCTCTACCTAACTACAGATATGATTGCTCTTTGTAAGATGTAGAAACTAACTATGATGTTAAGGGACTTTTTCCAGGGTTACACAGCTAGGGAGTGTAAGAGGTAAAATTCAAATCCAAGTCTTTCTGTCTCTATTTTCTAAGCCACAGTGTATCATTCAAATAAATATTCCCATTTTTTTTTTGGTAAATGGAAATGAAAGGATCATAATTTCAGAGCTAAAAGGGAGTTGAGAATCATACAACCCAGAGATGTTAAACATCTTGTTTGCAGCCACATATGTCCTACAACACTCCTGAAAGAAATTAAAATGTAATTGGGGAATAGTTTTAAAAATAAATAAAAATGCAAACAGATAACATTGATATGTGATTTTTAGAAGTCAATCTGTTCTTCAGGGATCCTTATCTATGGCTTAAAGATGCCTTTCCCATTCTCCATGATTCTATTTGAGGTTGACACATCTCATTTCACAAACAGGAAGACTGTGGTTCAGGAAAATTAAGGGATTTGTTCAATATCACTCTGATAATAAATAGCAGAATCAAAATTCTCTTCCACATCATCCTCTCTCTTCATTTCCAGCTATTTTTTTTTCATTCTACTTTAGACAATAATAAAAATTTATCGAGGAATTGGTTGCTTAATTTGTATGTTTTTCTTATAGCTTTACCAGTGGTTACTGTGCATAATTTTGTTTAAGCTGCCAAAAAAATAAAGAAAAAGTAGCACTCCCAGAAGTTATTTTCTGTCATAATAACAGTAGAGAACCATACCTCAGGTATGATATGAGTTATGGAGGCTTTTGTGGGCTGGCCTAGACACCAAACCACCATGAATAATATCATTTCTATGAGGATATGTATTCTGCGTTTTAAACCACTTAACATAAAAATGAAATTGTGAAACATAACCTAGTCTGAAATTGGAAATTGCCTGCCCTTTTATTTCTTCCATACCTTAAGACCAGTGATTTATAGATGAAAAAAGACACTAAGGTCATTTGATCCAATGCTTTCATTTTACAAATGAGGAAACTGAGTCCCAGTGAGGTGAAAAGATTTGCTTTAGGGCATATATTTAGCAAATAATGAAACTGGAATGTGAAACTAAATCCTCTAAGCCCCAACTCTGTCCTCTTTCCATAGTTCTATCAATTCTAAAAGAAAACTTGACATTTTTAGCACTATTAGTCTTGTGAAACTGGGAACAGAAACAGAGGATTACTATTAAAATATTCAATGCCAGCAATGACTAGGGATGGTCAGCATTCCCAAATAACTTAGCTAAAAACAAAAACAAAGACAGAACTTTGCTAAAACAAAAGAAATTTTTTTATCCACTTCCTACATGATTATATCTTTTTTTTTTTATTTCTACGTAGTTAGATCTTAGCTCCATTATTCCTTGACCCCAATTGAAGGATATGGAACTGGAAAGGAAATTAATTATCATTTTAGTTCAAACTGCCTATTTTGTGGATGAGGAAACTGAGATGAGGGCAAAATGATTTACCTAAAAGAGTAAAGGGCAAAATCAAAATCAATACAATTTAATCCAAATATTCATTAAGTCCTTTTTTATGAGCTAAGTATAGTTTAGTCACTGGCAATACAAAGTGAAACAATGCCTGCCCTCATGGAGTTCATATCCTATTCTGAAAAATACCATATACATATATGAGTAAATATAACATAGATAGATAGATAGATAGATAGATCGATAGTCATATAGCTATGAAGTCTTTTCCTGCATATGAATGAGGAGAGGACTGAAGAAGAGATTTACAGCTAAGAGGGGCTTTAGAGATCTAATCCCTCTAATCTCATTTTAGACATGAATAAAGTGAGGACCAGGGAAGGTTTTAATTTTTCTTAATTGAAATTTTACTTTATTTTTCCTATCACATGCTATGTAAGCTTTTTAACATTCATCCAATTACAAATTTATGAGTTGCACATTTTTCTACCACCCTCCCTTCCCTCCCTCCTCTCCATGGTGGCGAACAGTCTAGTAAAAGTTGTACATGTACATTTGTGTTTAACACATTTACATATTAGTCCTTTTGTGTAAGAGGAATTATAACTAAGGGGAAAGAAAGAAAACCATGAGATAGGAAGGGAAAACATAGACGTTCTAAAAAAAAAAAAAAAAAGAACATAGTTTGCAGTCCCATCCCATGACTTTTTACTTTGGATGTGGATGGCATTATACATAACTGATCTCTCAGGGTTGTCCTGGATCTCTGAACTACTGAGAGAAGCTGTATTCATCATCATTGATTATCTCACAGTGTTGTGTTAATGTATATAATGTTCTTTTGGTTCTGCTCCCTTTACTCAGAATCATTTCATGTAATTCTTTTCATTCTTTTCTAAAGTCTGATCTTTCATGATTTCTCTTAAACAATATTACTACATAATATTCATATATCATAACTTGTTCAGTTATTCTCCAATTAATGACTATCCTCTCAATTTCCAGTTCTTTGCTACCACAAAGAAGGCTGCTATAAATAATTTACTTGTAGATTCTTTTCCTTTTTCTCCAAACACCTTAAGAAATAGACTTAGTAATGGAACATTGTCGTTTTTGTTTTTGTTTTTGGTTTGCAAGGCAATGGAGCTAAGTGACTTGCCAATGATCACACAGCTAGGCAATCATTAAGTGTCTGAGGTTGAATTTGAATTCAGATCCTCCTGACTCCAGGGCTGGTGCTCTTATCCACTGTACCACTTAGTTGCCTGGAACATTGCCTTTTGTTGAAAATTTAACTTGCTAAACACCATCAAAGGGTTGTGATCAATTCATGTTTTCATTATCAATTTTTGTTTCTTGGGAAAGTTTGCAGGATATAACTCAGGCAGCCTACATTCAGTGATGTTTTAGGAAGTCGGAAACCAGAGAACTAGTCTCACTTGTCACCTCCAAGCTTCCAGATACAGGTAGTATTAAGAAGAACAATAATAATTGCTGGTGTTTGTGTGCGTGTATATTTATATAATATATACATATATATATAGGCACATGGAGAGAATCTCATTTGATTAGCACCATATTCTAAGAGAAAAATGCTAATAATCTTTCCATTTTACAGATGAGGGAAAATAAAGAGGAAGGGTAAATGATTGCTATATTGCTATAGTCAGACATTTTCATTCCATGTCCAGTATTCCATGCACTGTGCCACTTGACTTCCATTCTACCCCTACCCTGCATGTTGAAGAAGAGAGGAGAAACTACATAAAGAACCATATTTTCTACCAATATTGTACTGGGACCCAATATTAACAGCCCAACCACGGCAGAACAGGAAAATGCTATGTTCTATTGAGGATATAATTCATGTTTTGATAAAGGAACCATGTGCATTACCAGGACTATGGCTCATTCGCTGATACATGTCCATGCCTAAGAGTTATTAAGGTGCAAACTCATCATGCTATTAATGACAGGGAATAATAAAGCTATAATAATATCCCATTAGTTGTAAATAATTCCAGAAGTCTTGTTTACCTAGCACCTTCCTCTTCAGTCCTGAGTCTTTATGGGCATTATCTCATTCATTTTTACTACATTTCTCTGTGGTCCTTTGAGTCAAATGTTATACTACCCAGATTACTCATAAGGAACTGCTTCACCAATTGATGGTATGTAGGGAAATTTGGTGGTAACTTTCAAATGCCATAACTCTTGTGTTTAATTCAGTATGGTGGCTAAATGGTGTAATAGATAGAATACTGGACTTGGAATCAGGAAGACTCCTCTTCATGAGTTCAAATCTGACCTCAGACTGTGTGAATTTGGGCAAGTCACTTAATCCTGTTTGTTTGAGTTTCCACATCTATAAAATGTCCTGGAAAAGGAAATGGCAAACTATTCCACTATCCTTGCTAAAAAAAAAAAAAAACTCCATTTGGGGTCATAGAGAGTTTCACATGTCTGAAACAACCCAACAACAACAAAGTCCATGAAAATCTTTTGTTTTTCAATCAAATTGCCATTGACCATACCTTGTAAAGCTGATTTTTTTTTTTGAAATCATGTATAGCATCCTACATGTATCTCCACTGGATTTTATTTTATTAAATTCAGGCTAGTGCTCTAGCCTATCAGGATCACAAGGCATTCTGACTCATCCAGTGAGTAGTTATCCCTTCCCGATCCACATCATCTGCAAATGATAAAATGTCATATACACCTAATTCATGTTATTGCTAAGGGTTAACAGTATAAGTTATGTACAGATGCTATTGTCATTTGCCTGGAGACTGCCTATCTATGTTGAGGGGTAAAATTGGAACCCAGGTCTTTCTGAGTTCAAATCTATTATGCTGTATAATACACAATGAAATTACTACTACTACAGCAGTTCTTAAAGTATGGTTCACAGACTCCTGCAGGTCCCTGAGACAACTTTTTTTTTACATTCATCTTATTTGCAAGTTTATGAATTCCATATTTTTCTACCACTCTCCCTTCCCTCCCCCCTCTACACAATGACAAACACACTGGTAAAAGTTGAACATAATTCCATATCAGTCTTGTAGTAAAAGAAGAATTAGAATTAAGGGGGGAAACCTATGAGAAAGAAAGGAAAACTAAATTAGAAGCTTTCAAAAAATGAACATAGTATTCTTTGCTTTACATTCAGAATCCCTTAGTTTGTTCTCTGGATGTAGAATGGTCTTTTCTTCAACAGGTCCCTGAGACATTTTCAGGAGGTCTGTCCACGGATTCCAATTTATCTTCATAATAATAAGATATGATCTGCTTATTAAAACATATTCCTCCCTTTTCCAACTACATATCTGTGTGAGGTTGCATTTTCTTCATATATTTGCAACAGATGGAAGGCTAAAGCAGATATGAGAATCAAACTATCTTCTATTAAATCAGACATTAAAGAAAATTGTAAAAATACACAAATAGTGCCATTTTGCCTCCTTTTTATTTAGGAAAATATGATAATTTTTATTATAATATTTTAACTATGTTAACAGGTAATAAATTTATAGTTGTTATTTTAATTACTTAATAAATCAAAATTTTGAAAGCTATTATTTTCAATTTCCAATATGGCAAAGACTGACAGATATAACCCAGGTCCTCAACCCTTTTTTAAAAGTATAAAAATGTTTTGAGATGAAAAGATTTAGGAACTGTTGGACTATAAGTATTTTACAGAGAAAGAAAGAGAGTTCCTCCAAGGTTGTAACAGGGCCAAGATTGCATAGCAACTAGGAGAGACAGGATTCAAGCTTAAATCTTCTGATTTTCAAATTAAACAATTTTCTTTCCATTACACCACAGCTACAACTCAGTATTTTAAGTTGTTCATTGGTGATGGGGGTTGCATACCTCTAAGAGTATAAAGTGACTTCCGGATTTCTTCTGAAGGAATACAGGAAAGGTCTTTTGTGAAGAGACTTTTTTTCTAATCTGTAACATTTAGTTCCTTTTTACTTTAGTAGAATCATATTTCATTGGTGTGAATCCTTTCTACTCACATGAAGATAATAACCCTTTCCCATGTTCTCAACTTGTCCAATTCTCATCCATATCATAAAACTTCAATTAGGGGAATTGTCAAATGTACTTAAGTATCCCTCTTATATTTCAGGATGTCTTGAACTTCAGACATGGGATGAATAGTAAAAATAGCATCAAAAAGCAAGGATAAATGGATTTAAAAAAAACAGAGGAAAGCTAGCATCCACTGGGCAAAAAAATCTCTAAAATTCTGGTGTTTTCCTCTAAGTTATCTATAATGTCCAAATTTCTCAACTCCCCAACCATTACTACTACCCCCATCCTCATAGGTAATAATTTCTGAATTTATTTATAGACCTGGAATATGAATTTTTACTTTATGGTCTATTTATTGACCCAACTTTTATTCCTGGGGTTGCTATTTATTATCAATTTATCTGGTTAATAACTCCTTGTTATGACTAGGAATATCATGGATGGCAATTCTGATAATAATAGTATTACAACAATGCTAATAATATATAGCAGCAGGCTATGATCAGTACTACCAATGTACTGTTTGGGTTGCCCATTGATTTTCTCTTCTTGTAACATGACTGGCTCATCTCATTTTCCTACTCATACTTGTTTTCTGTGATGTCAACACAAATTATCACTAGTGATGTTACAACTTGCCTTTTTCCAATGCCTCTAGGTCAACTTTCATCGTGAATTTTCTTAGATACTAATGTTCCATGAATCACAGCAATGTAGCATCCATGGTAGAATGGTGTCATTTAAAAAAAAAAAAAGATGGACTCTTACAATTTGTGATCTTTGAGGATGTCTTGAATTTCCCCGTTGTATTCAAACTTGATCTCATTCTAGGTGATTCTAGATCTGTCCATTATCCACCATAAGTCTCTTCCTAGCAAATACATAATGACGAAATAGCTCAAAGGACTTCCTCGCTATCCAAATAAGGCTCTAGTATGGATAATGATCAAATTTTCATCCACTTTGGATTCTAGTGTGAATGGGCTAAGCATACACAGGAACTGTTCCTCCTATCCCATCTATATTTTGATTGTTATATAATTAAATAAGCAATAGCGAATCATTCTGGTGGCCTGAAATGTTTTTCTAGTAGAGTTTTAGTTTCATAAACCAAGGATGGGGAATATTTTGACAGCATAGAGTTCTAAGAAAGAAAGAGCCTCCAATTAAACAAACAACATGCTCCAAGGTATCCATTGCCAAGGAATAGCATAACATTTCAGTGATCTTTTCCAGGCACCCCAACAATATAATTCTTTAATCCTACTGCCTTTCATGTGACATTTATATAGAAAATGTGTTTATAAAATGGAGTAACCTTTTCTCCTGTTCATTAGGGTTCATCTGTTCCCCTTACTGCAGTAGACCATCTCCTACCATGTCTGAAACTGTTATCAAGGCAGTTCACATTTTCTCATTGTTTGGATCTCATCAGAACCAAATAAGGGGATGTACCAGTTATAAAGAGTTGTCAACTGCAGGAAATGAGAGAGCCCAATAAGTCTTTCTTTGCAGCCAACACCACCTATTCATAATCAAGTACGTTTACATTCAGCAGGATAGAAACAAATCTTTCTTCACAAAGAATGCACTGCTTTGATTTGGATTAATCTTCAAACAGACCTACAGGAGAGTATGTTTCCTTGTAAATAAAGGGAGCCAGAACCCCCAAAGGGCAAAAGAATTTGCTCAATTAGCAAACTACCTACAAAATAAGTAATCAAATTTTCAAAAAAAAAATAGAGTTAGAAGGAAACCTTTAAGTTATTTATTCCATCATTCACTTTCAAGCAAAACTCCTTTCCATTTCCAAAATCCTTTCACTGCCAAACCTAATGGTCTTTTCTCAGTTCTCACCTTTTTGATTTCTCTGTAGTCTTTGACTGAAACTGTTCTCCTTGATACTCTCTTCTCTCTACATTGCACTATGCTGGATTTCCTTCTACCTGTATCCTCATCAAGGCCATTCCCACTAACATTGAGTATTCCTGAAGTATTTATGTCATTTCTGTTATTGATCTCACCAATTTCCATGGACTAAATTATCACCTCTAGGGGGATGATGTTCAGCTTTTTATCCATTCCTAACCTCTCCCCTGCCCTCCAGGCTCAAATCGCTTATTAGCATCTCAAAATGAAAAATGCTGGGATCAGATTCATAGAGGGAAGTAGGGATGTTCAAATTGGGGGAAAAAGAGAAACATTTATTAGGGACTTGTTTTCAGACATTTCAAAGACTGTCTGATGAAAGAGGGACCATCCTTGCTTATCTTGGCATCTAAAAAAAAGAACTTGTAGCAATGGTCAGAAGGGCAGATTTAGAGTCCATGAAAAGAAAACTTTTGTGAAAATAAGAGTTATTCATTTGCAGTCTAGTATGCCTCAGGAGGTAGAACTCCCCCTCAGTGGAAGTATGAAAGCAAAGGTTAGATGACCATTTGTCAAGAAACAGGACCATGTTACATAGATACACTCTAGGGTCCCTTCCAATCCAGCTCTCCTGGCGTCAAGTAATTCTCTTGACTTCAGAACACACAATCTGAGCCACCTAGGTCCCATTTTGATATGTTCTACCAAGACACACTTTCCTAGCAAAGGTACAGAGATTTCTTTGCATGTGACTCAGTTTTCAGTTTAAAAAAATGAGGCTGCCCATTGTAAACTTCAGAGACACCAGTGAGACCACAAAGCCTAATATCCTGTAAGATCAAGGAAAGATTTTCAAGTAGCCAGATGAAAAGCATGAGTAGATTTTATTACATATTACATTCATCTTGCTTCTTTATGTGCCCTGTGATTTGGGTGCTTATGTTTTGTCTTCTTTTATATGCTCACTAAATTAGACTTTGACCTGAAAAGGAGACAGAAAAATTTGAATACCCAAGACCGGGAGTGGAAAGTATCTGGAAATCAGTGACAAGGATGAATAGCTACCAAAAGAGGGCAAAGGACTGTGGTATTTGTTTCAGGCAAGTATGAATGGTAAATAGAATTTTTTATTTCATTTTTTTCTATTTTTGCTTTGTTTTCCCCAATAGATATTTTATTTTTTTCCAAATACATGTTATGAAAGTTTTTTTAACATTCATCTACATGCATATACATATTTCTAAGTTGCATAATTTCTTTCCACCCTCCCTTCCCACCCCCCTCTGCTCAACAGCAAACTGTCTGGTGAACATGGTAGATGGAATTTTGCTGTGACCCTTGGAGGACATGAGAAGTTTTGTTTTATACTGAATAATGACTATGTATAAATAATGTTCAAATTGATTACTATCCTAGAGGAGAGAGTGAAAGATCTGGGAGTGTTTATTTGTACTTTCTAGGTTCTCAGTGAGAATGAAAGGCCCCTTAATATAATGGAAAAGTTTTTCAAGAAGAAAAAGATTATGAAAAAGCAAAAAAGAATCCTCCTATATCTGGAGACTGGAGGGTTAGAGATTGAAGGGGCAAAGAAGAATAATGGACATGTAAGAATAAACAGACCTTTTAAACTATTTAAAAAGGTTTCAACTTTTTGGCAGATAAGTGAGCCCAAAGAAAGTGTGATACTGCTCCCAACCCCTGCCATTAATAAGTAATGACCTTGTGAACTTTGAAAGTTCAGAAGACCTAAACTTCCCTTTTCGATTCAAGAGAAAGTCACCATGTTCCCCAGGTGATCATCATAGATACACTCAAGGCAAATGAGGCACACCTTGAGGAAAGTCAGCTTCAGAATTTGACAAGTGGATTCTCAGAGCCCAAAAGGAAGCTATATGTAAGAGGAACTTCGTGAGGACTCCTGGAAGGGAGAAAATAATTTCCAATAATGAGGAACCATGAATTTATTTTTTGGTCCCTTGAGATCTCCAGGCTTGACATGATGAAATCTCCTTAGAGAACACTGGTATGTAAAAGGAAGAGTTTACCCTTGGTTTGGGAGAATGTTTTGCCATTGCTTTACTTGCTTAGTAAGCTTGGTTGGCTGTTGTCCTTCATTCTTGAAAAGATCAAAATGACATCATTAGGTTAAAGTCAAATTGCAGTGTGTCCAAATGTGGATCAGATCAATACAAGCTTGGAATGCTCTACCATAGGTCAGGAACAAATAGTTCATGTGAACTTTCTTGAGTGGGTTTCCTAAACTATTAGAGCTCACATTTCCTTTGAGTTATTTCAATTCTGCTTTGCTCATAAAGCACAGCACCTTCTTTGATGTAGGTAGGCCATGCTGGGTGGTCCTTTGCCAGTATATCCCATGTCAATTAATTCCAAAGTTTTTCAGAAAGAACCCCCCCCCTTTCTAAAAACCAATGTATTCTATCTGATAATCAATGGGAAGCATATGAGTTGGGGCCCTGTGAGCAAGGGTTCCTGGATGGTTATTCCTAGAACCCTGAAAGAGGCAAGTATTCAGTTATCCTTCAAGACAACCTGGGAAAGTGAGCCAAGAATGAGTTTTATATTGTTGACTGAGTGATAGAATAATTTTAAGGCTCCTCTTATGGAAGGAGAGAAGACGGTTAGACCATCTTTGGAGGAAATACCTTCTTGTGCTCCAGGGAAGGATGATGAGGCTATGGAAGGGACATCAGGTGCTAAACCATTTGATCCTATGCAGAGAAAGAAGAGCATCCAAGAAAGAAGACAAAGAACTAGGGAACTTATTTCAATTGAGAATGAAGGAAGACTTTTCTTTTACTGTGGACAACATGTGCTCTATTTTGCATCTATTTATATCATATCATACGTGTGTGTGTGTGTGTGTGTTTATTCAGAGTGCAAATTTGTCTCTATATTAGTAGGTTGGTCGGTGACTGCCCCGGCAGCTGTTTGTAGGTCTAACATAAACAAGTTGGAAGTCCTCTGTCTTCCAAGGACAGGTGCTTGCAATAGATGAGGAGTTTAGGAAACATAGCTCATAAGCATTCTGTTACTGGGCTAGAGAACATAAACTATATGCCCAT